>NW_010526860.1:13857-75055 GCF_000687285.1 Phaethon lepturus
TTGTAAATGTAGACATCCACTATAAAACTGATAAACCTCCTTTACTTATTGTCCTGAACAGGTAACTTACTCTATTTCAATCTATTCCAGCAGTCTAACTACTTTATTTCTTCTTTTATAACTAAACTTTGCAGGCTGACCCAAGAAATCAAAGAGATACCTAAGGTACTCATCTGAAATATATATTTTGTATAATCTAATTCTAACTCTGTGCTATTTTTCACCCTTATGTCATTCTCTTGAAGGGACTTACAGTGCTTCAGATCTGGGACCTTCCCCCCAGTAACTGATATATTATAAAGGACATCTGTCATTCTCTTGGTCCTAACCACTGCTAGTGGCTGCTAGCCAGACAGACATCAAATCCAGTAATTTATCATTACCTTGTTATCCTCTCTGAATGCTGAAGAAGTCCTGCTCAAAGATGTGTATTTGGAAGGTGTGAACCAAATCATAAACAGAACATTTCACATTACAGAATATTTTACAACTGCCACATTTCTAGATAATTCTGTTGTCTAGGATTAGGTGGGGCTGGGTCAGTAAAGGTCTTGCAGTCCTCAAATCTGCAGAGACCTACCCTGGGGGGTAGGTGCAGTGGAAGGTAGGGTAGAGGACTACCTAGTCCTCGGGTGAGGACTGCAGAACAGTCTGTAAGGTTTTTCAGCTACACAGGAAGAGTCAGGTGCCTCAGAGTGAAATGTAAGGAGTTGCAATGCTGATTTCAGGCCTAGCCTGGAACTCAGCAATGAAAGGCCTCTGGTCGGAATCCCACCCAAAGCTGCGACCTTGGTACTTTATTCAGGGATTAGTGTCAATGTTGCTATCAGGTAGTCATTCAGATGTTATAGCACTCTCCCAGGATGCAGAAGGCTTATTTTATAAGGCCTGCTCAGCCACGGAGAGCACGAACCAGTCTCCCCCATGTTACTGGAAAGAGCTACGTCTCTGCGACGACAGTAGAGTCTGAACTGGAAAAGAGAGTGTTGTCCCGATTCAACTTGGATGTCTCCCTGACTGAACGTGCTGATCATGGGCCGTTACATGTTGTGGGAAGGGTGGGTAGAAGTAAGGTGATGCTAGCTTACAGACACAAACGCTTGAGTGCCTTCCTCACCTCACGTCCTCTACAGTTAAGACTTCTGCTCAACCTTGTCCTAGTGGGGCCTTCCTGTATCTGGGAGTCCTCCGGACATGCTTGTTACTTGTTTGATGGCTGTAGAAGTTAAATAGTCTCCTTTACCTGTGAAACCCGCTATTTAAAAAGGAAATTCTAACCACAGGTTTGGGTGGTCTCTCTGACCCTCCCCTCCCCTGAATGATGCCTTCTGACAGCTCAGGCAGCAGAATTTGCACGTCCTAGCCCCAAAACAGGAGATGACTGTCTCTCTGAGGAGCACTGTCCTGTCAGGTGTCAAGGCCGTTCTGGGAATGGAAACATGCTTCAGCTGTGGCAAACACCTAAACCAGAAACTAGGCAGCTCTGAGCAGGGATTTTTCTGAGATGAGAGAAGAGGTCTTATCACACCAGTGCCTCTTCAGACTTGGGATTTAAGACTCTCCGTTAGCTTCTTAAATGTCTTTATTAGCCAACTTTGATTTGAAGGATGCTATCCATTAAAATCTATTTTAAATAAGTGTTATTTCCTTTCCTGATCATCTGCAACATTTTGTTTGGCCTTTTACAATACCATATTCTTTACCGTTTTTTCATTTTTTCTTTTCTTTTTGTGCCTTTTCCTTTTTTTCCACCTTTAAATAGTTTCTTTAACAGAATTTTGGTTTTTATGGCACATGAAATCCACAGTTAGCTGCATTCTGATCAAGTTGGTCTCATTGAGAAATCAGGGCTGTCTTTACAGTCGGCAGTGTTGTTGGTAAAATCAACACACTCCCTGCCCTCCTTAATGTAATCACAGAGGTATTGCTATAAAAATGCTCAGACTGATACAACTGATTCAAGTTCATTGCAATGACATCAGCTATATTGGTGTCAAACTGCACGTACACAGATGCATAACTCTTCCAGTGAAAACTCACAGGAGATACTGATACGGTTAGGCTGGTAAATGCTATAAATAGAAAACATCCCGTTTGTATTCAGCCCTCAGTGAAGAGAGGAGGGCTTGTACAGTGCTGGAAGGCAGCAAGACTCAATACCTCTATGTTTATTTGAATTTACCTCCCTCTGATAACTGCCACTTTTGAAAATGAACAAAGAAAATTCTTTGGTTTCACATGTTTAAGTCTGAAAGCCTGTATATTTCATATCTGCTCGGGGAGTATAATATTCATGAGAATATGAGATTTCTCTGCCAAGGCTAAATGATACTGGTGATGGATATTTTACTGGAAAGAGACATATATAGCACCAATGACCTGAATATTCAATATGGAGACTATGGATTTGCTTTGTCAGAGATAAAATATTAGTTTTAATTCTAATGGGACATGATGAAATACAGTTAATAATGTTTAATTATTTGAGCTTTGACAAGTGGGTAACAAACCCTTCCTCTCCTTGCATTGCCAGTCAAGCATTCAGTTCCCATAAGGCTTTCATGGACTGATAGACTCTAAAGGCAGCTGGTGTCCTACATCTTTTGGTCTGACCCCATAGCTGATGCAGTTGCCAATAACTTGTTTTTGACTGCAGGATACTTGTTGAGAACTGGTTAATTTTGTATTTGGGCAAACCCACAGTAGGCAGCTCTTGTCAACCTTGGCCAATCCCTCCTGTTCCCATGCTGGAGATCATTTCTCCTTCTGTAGGGCCCACACAACTGTTGGCAGGGACAAGGCAGGAAATAGGAACATTGATATTATTTTTCCTCTTTTTTTTAACCTGCATGATTTTAGTGATTCTTTAGGGAAGAATGTGATCCAACAGCTGTTTATATTGGAGGTGACAGCAAGCTGCAGCACAAGGATGGTGAAAAGCTGTTGACAGATGGAAGACAAGAGGAATACAGGAGAGCAGATGAAGAAAGGTTTCTTCTAGAGAAAATACAGCATAGAAGGACACCCTCATGTATCCACATCTTCTCTTGAAGAAGAAAATGGGAAAATTGAGCTCTTCTCTTGCTTAGCTGCTCCTTAGGTTAATTGCTGCCACTGTTAAAGGAGTATGACTTATTTCTAATTTTTATTGATCCAAATGATAAAACTGCTCGCTAGCACGGTAACATTTCTGGTATATTTATGGTACAGGGATACTATAGGTTAATATAAATTAATACTTTTAAATATCCTTTTGATTATCTCAGACATAGTGGGAGGATATAGTGTATGAAAGTTATTGATGCACTGCTATTCTTCAAACAGGACCTATTCTAGATTGTGTCTCTGAGTTAGTATTACTCCATTTTCAAGCACTTTCTAGTTGATATGTCAGAAACACTGACCTATATTTTTATTTTATCGTAGATTTTATACTTTTTATATATATTTATACCAATGCTTATAATGTGCCTTTCATTGATAAAAGTTTAATAATGTTGTTTTAAAAGCCTTCAGCTTTACATAACTGATAACTATGCTGTGATAAAAGTAAAATACAAACACAAAAGAGGCAGTGGAAGATATTGCAACGTTTCTAAAGTGCCTCCAGTAATGAATAGGCATTTGAAATAACTGAAAACAAGAAGTACATAGATAAGCATAAACATGTAATGGTAATTCAATTTAAGATACTATTGGAAAGTCATTGAGAAAATTAGTAATACTGTGTTTGATGTACTTTTGGATGGTGTACCACAGCAGCAGTAAATGTATTGCAATGGAGAGAGTTCTTTTTCCTATTAAACAAATTCCTATCTGGACTACTTTGGCTGTGTCCTTGGTTTTGATCATATTGGTTTTGATCATATTTCATTTTGACTTTGACTTTTGCTTCAAATTCTATTGACTTTGCTTAGTCTAATATAATTCATTATTTGTATTCAGTATTGAGTAAAGACTTATCTGTATCGATGTATGCTAGACTAACCATTATTAAACAATACATTCTGTAGTTTCTTAGATGATTGGTTTTGTTTCAGAATGTCAATTCTTCCTTATAGTCTAATGTTAAATCTTTGGATTTTAATTATAATTTATAATAAACAGACATTTTGAAATGTATATCTTAATTTTCATTTGGAAGGAGAATTTTGTTTTCTATTGAGCAGTAAATAAATCATCAAGTTAAAAGGAAAATAACACTTCCCATAGGGCTTTGAGATTACACTACCCTGTGGAAAGACTTTCATGGGAACAAATTAGTACATTGTCATACTGTTAAAGATAATTTTGCAATTTGAATACATCCTGTTAAATTATATTTATGGGGGCCAGTAAATTTAGACACTTCCTGAAATCCTTTAGCACTTTGGTATTGCAGCCAATATCTTGATCTTTTACATAGGACTCTGTCATTTTACATGAGTTTTGGAATATAATAAATAGCTTGGAAAAGGATGTCATAAATCCACTCATTATGTAGAAATTCAAACCAGCATTCACAGAAACAGAGGAACTTCCCTGATTCTTATCTGACATCATCTCCAAATTTCATGTTCATTCTCTAAAGTATAGATACAAGGTTTTACTTTAAAATATAATTGCTTGTACATTGACAACATGATTCTTACCCTAATCTAATTTTTGGAAACATCTGAGTCATCTTAAACAAGAAGTATTTTAAAAGTCTACCAGAAGCAAGGGACCAACTATTTCTAACAAATTTACTATCAAAGCTGCATAATTGTACAAAATGAACAAGATTATTTCCTGCTTTTCTCTTTTCTGCATTATTGCTTTATATTGGCACCAGAGCTACACATTTCTGCATCATTCAAGAATATTTCTGGGGTAAAAAATGTGTCATACCTTCCACTGTGTTCCCCCTCCACACACTGTGGATGATAATCTTTCTAGGCATCATTCTCCAAAATATTATATTAAATTACTCTAGCACAGGATCTGTCTGATTATTTGTTATTCATCAAAACACCTAGAGATTGCTATGATTAACTCCTGGTCATGCCTGTGCTTGTAGAACTGGGTGATGCTTTTAAGATCTGCCCATATTTCCTCATTCCCACTCCATGCCAACCCTGGTCTCAGTCTCACTTTTCTCCAAATGTCTTTCAGAGAAAAGGAATAAGAGGAAGTTGGGAAAGACAAGTAATTTTAAATCTTAGCTATGGGTCACCAAAGAGGGGGTTCCTGAAAGAGCTAATGAAATGTAGATACCATACTTTTCCTCTTTCTCCCCTTAAAGAATTCAGTAAGATTTGGACCCCTTAATCCCTTAGTCTCTTGGTGAAAAAAATTATATTCCATCTCTAGTGGTTTTTAAAATATCAAATTTGTACAAAAGAGAAGTATTAAATAAAAGTGGAAAAGGATTGCTTGCAGAGTACCTCAGTCAAATGTTAAGAAGGCTGCATACTAAACATATTGTAAATTGATTAACTATCAGAATGATCCATATAAACATCCTCCAATAGTTTGAAAATTAAATATGCTTGACCATTGATCTGCCAACAGTAGCCTAAATCTTAAATATTCTGTTAGGAATTGCATAATTTAATTTGTATGATTTGTTTTTTGTATCCTTATTTAGTTAGGCACTCTAACAATTTATCACAGAAAAGCCATATGGCAGCCATAAACTTGAACAGATTATGTTCAAGAATTTTCAACTCCAAATTGAAGTAAAGTAAGATTCTATTTCATGCAGATGTATTCTCCAGGTTGTTAGATTGCTTTCTAGGAAATGCCACATGTTATTTTTTCCACATAATGTAAGTTTTGTCCTCTAGTTAGATGTATTAGCAAACTAAACAGACACCTTTTCATGCCGCTGCTGGAGAACATTTTTTCGCTGCTCTCTTAAGTCCTATTCATACATGAGATAAATCATATCACCTCAGCCCTCCTTAAACAAAGTATTTCCTTTTTAAGTATATACTTTGACTATGTAAGTTCTCTTGAGCAATAGCACACTAACAGCTGCTGATAAAATTTTACCTATGGAAGAGTAAAAATATCCTTTTCCTTGTTCTTTTGTATTTTTATTAATGTAGATAATGTTGATTTTATACTAGTATGCCTTATGTTGTCACCTTTGCAAAACAACTGTGTAGACACTCTGTAGACTCTTCCCACACTATTTAAAAATCATTCAGTTTATCTTCTAGCCACAAAGTTACCTTTTTCACATGAGGCTGTTCTTACAAGGTCTGCCAAAAAATTCTTACCACAGATAAATCTTTTGTATTTTTCCACTGCCTGAATATCATTCTTCTAGCAATCATTAAGTTTGTATATATCCATTTTGACGATGCTTTAGGGATGCCTTTAATTCCCAAAATGTCAGACAAAATGCAAACAGAAGGTTCTGAGCATATTTTGCTTCCAATTATTTGCCATTATGGACTAAAATAATTTACTTTTTCATTCTGAGAAGGTGGTTACGGCCTTTGCTAGAAGATAAGCATGTAGTGAGTTATCTTTTCCACGTTTTCTCCAGAATATGTACTTTCTTTTCCATTTTGAGAAGAAAATTGCAGAGCAACTTACAAATTATGATAACTGCCTAGAAGAGAAACAATACCAGTAGAAAAACAGCATGAAATTTATGCTTGATTATCTCCATCAATAACATTTGTTTTGGATGGACAGATTAAATAGAAGTTTAGAAATTTAGTGGAAAGTGTATTTATTCTTTACTTTCTTTTCCGACAGTTGTCTAATAAAGGAAAGGAAGTATCTTCCTTCATAGGACTTTCAATGCTCCAGGAAGAAAAATGTAAGATATAATTCCTTTATATAGAGAGGACATTAGGAATAACGTACCTCTTCCTGTGAAAAAGCCCATAGTATTTTTAACAAACACAAATAATGTATTTCACAAAGGATTATAAACTCAGTGCAATATGTCACATACAAAACAGTGTTTGAAATGTAAGGGTACACCTGATATCTGATGATATTCCACCTATTCCACCTGTATAAGTTATCTCTGTTCATATATTGATAGTGCTCTGAACTATGAAAAATATGCTGATGTAGCACAGTGCATATACTTTGCATAGGATTCGTCTGACTAAAAGCAGATCTTCCTTTGAACTAGTCATCTTTGTCTTCCATGTCTTCCACTGAGATATAGCAAATATATTTACGGGGTTACTACAGTAATATATCTCACCAACGTCTATACCTAAACCACATCATTCAATCACACACATTGATAGTGTCTATATCTCTTCACTGAATATAAAGGGAACCTAATGAGTGAACAAATGTCCTAGGTTAGCTGAATCTTACCTGTTTTCACCGGTGCTATAACTTACAGTAACTTCATCTGTCCTCTGACTTTCAAGAACAAAAACAACTATTTGGGAAAACTGTGGAAAACAACAAAGAAGATGGAAAAAATAAATGTTTGGGGAAAACTTCCCAATTAAGAAGTTGTGAAGGACAATGAACAATATAATTGGCCAACAGGAATGGCATAAGTCATGCTGTTCAAATCGTCTACTAGGCAAAATACTAAGCTAGTGCTGAAAAATTCTAGACTTACTTGGATAAGCCCTGTAGCTCACTAGAATCAACAACTGTCAAAATTTAGTTTCTTTTTTGTAAGGTAATTTCCGGATAGATGAAATTAAGTTAAAGACTGAACAAGTGTCTCTGTCTTCTTTACAAACACTACAAAGATTGCTGACTTCAAGTTAGTAATGGAGAAACTTCCTCTCGCAGTCCAGCTTACCTAAATATTGTACTGCTGAAATGCAACCCTGAATTCTTCACTAAAACCACATATTCCTTTTACACCCAATTTCAAAAATATATAAATGTTAATATCGAACTGAAGCAAATGGTCTACAGTTGTAGCAGAATTTTCTAATAAAAGCATGCAAATGAACATTGAGAGTACGTATGTCATGGAATTCTGCTGAGTGCAATAAGAGAGTTTGTTGGAATGGTATGCAAATGTCTGAATGTCTGTGTTTAATGATAAGTGATAAATTAATAAAGATGTCAATACTATTTCATTTCATAAGCTAGTGTCTCGGCATGTTTTCGTAGGCATGCGGCAAATGGAAGTTGCAAGTTTCTCAGCACAAAAGGATGAGTGAGCTGAAGATTTTCTCATGAAAGCAAGTGGGAATACTTTGTGTAAGTGAAGAACGGAAAGTCTGTAGGACTGCAGAGTGTGTTAACACACAATCTAAAAATAAAGCGCCTTTTTTCTGGACTGATAACAAGATGTACTGTTCAGACACACTGAAAGTCAGAAACTTGTGGAAATTTTCCTAATAATAAAAAGGTTACTGTACAGTAAATACAGATGTGGGATTTGAAGTACACCTTCACAGAAACGCCCCTGCTGAAATATAAACAATTTGTTTGCTGACAATGTGGGGGTTCTTGGCCTCATAGGTTTCAATATTAGGGGAAGAAAAAAAAGAGGCTGCCAGATGGGATATTTTACATATGTAAGGTGTTGTATCATTATGTCTGAGTTAATCAAAAGTTCTTCTGTTGGAAGAAAGATGTGCTTTGAAAAATTTTGGCATTTAATATGATGATGTGTATTTTCACTGACAAAAGGAGCTTAGTGTTGTATGATATACTGTGCTCAAAAATTTATTTTAGGGAAAAATAAAATGTTAAATTAAATTTGTTTTTTAAATAATTCACTCAAGAAAATGAAGATGCTAAATTATGTAAAAGCATTGTGTGTCTTTTTCTCTTGGCAATAAATGAATGGGATTTGTAAACGGGAAAAAGTGCTTAGCTTTGAAAATGGAGCGTCCAATTCACAAAAGCCTTTTATATCATTTGTGCAAGTGTACTTGGTCTGCTGAGAAAGTGTGCTGAAAGTGATTGTGGTCACAGCCCTGCTGCTGCTTATGTACTGATTTCTAGGGCTCAGTTCAACTGTGTAGACGCGGCTTTGTTGTTTATTCCAACTAGTGCCAGATGAAATTTAATAGAGTACCTGACTTGCTTCAGAAAAGTGCAGGTCTCTGCTCACTTCAGTGTCATATCTGCTTCCCTTGCTAAATGTCTTAGTCACACTAAAGCCTCTAGAAAGCAATCTTTAGGCAACTGAATTAAGCTCTGTGGCTCTACGGCTCTTCCAGGGACTGAGATTCAGATCTGTGTAACGTGCCCTCCTAGGGCTTAAGCTGTCGGTAGACCCTCAGATCCAGATGTGGCTGGTACTCAAGTTGCATATAGATTATGCTCTCCCTCTATACAGGAAAACAGTTATGGTCTGACTTGACTGGCATTTCTGCTTCAGAACTGTGTCTCATTACAAAACTTGCAAAATTGATGGATTTCAGCTCAACTTGGATATCCAAATGCACATCTAGAGAGTACTTCACAGGAGTGAGCCTGGCCTCAGAATTAGGCCTAGATGAATTGAGTCTTCAAGTGACTGTGCCATTTCTGAGTCAGCATGGCTAGAAGGAGCTGCAAACCTTCTATACACAAATTGGGGCTTATATAATTCATAATGGACAACTTGTAATGAATGATCAATTATTACCCTATGAGAGGTGGCTGGTAGCCTTATTATTGTATTCTGACTGGTATACTGGTAGATTAATTTTTTACTGTAAGTGTAAATCTTGCCTTGCCTTGGATGTAGGTATTTTATATTCGTTTACACCAGTTCTAGGAGAATGCAAGCTTGGCATTTTGTTCTGACTTGGTAGCAACTTTGTAACTACCTGATATTTGCTCGAATCATCACAAATGACACAGGGAAGTAGCAAATCAAGTAGTTCTTTCGGGTGGATTTTTTGTTTGTTTGGTTGGTTGGTTTGGGGTTTCGGTTTTTTGTTTGTTTTGGGGTTTTTTTTAATTTATTTTTTTTAATAATGAACCTGGACCTCAGTCATACATAATGGCTATTTCTATACTAGTCAACTAAGAAGTGTTAAGGATCATTCCTGGGCACTGGAACTTGGGTATTTACACTATTGAATTGTTAGAAAAGTCCTTGACATTTTTTTGGCCTATAACAACTAGAACTCTGAAATAATTATCAGTCATGATTTGAGATCTAGCAGAGAATATTCAATAGAAAAGGTAGATGGTATTCTTTTTTGGAGTCTGTGAAAGTTTAATAGGAAGGACACAGGTGCTTGGTAGATACTGGCCTCAGTGACAGTGAATAGTCTCAAGAAATTTGCTAGTATAGAAATTGGCAAAAATAGCTAAAAATACAGTGTAATTAGTCTTTTGCTGCTGATCATTTTTTGGAGGGGACAGTTTTAGAATCATTATCTTTTAAAATTTATCTTACACTATGATGAAAATAGTGACAATCATGAGGTCCTTTGTTTTGTTTGCATGTTTCTGTGTTTGCAGACCTTTAAAGTTTTTTGACCAAAATTAACTTTAAATGCCAAGATAGGGACCCATCACCTCCCTAGACAGTATTTCCTGTCATAAATTGGAATATATTTCCAATCATAATAATATTTCCAATATTGATTTTATTGATTTTGTAATATTTGAAAATATTTATTTTTAATAGCCACTATGTCTTTCAAATTTATGCTTTCATGTCAACACACTTATTATTACACTTTTCCCCAAGACTACCTGCTCCTCCTGTTAGCATCAGACACTGTCTGGGACAGACTTTTTCTACAGGGTCTTTCAGAAGTCCAGCTAAAATACATTTAACAGTTCTTTATCCATTACTGCTTCACTTCTTTTGAACAAATTGAGTCTTAAGCAGTACCATTTCATTTTACAGACGCTCTGCGGTTTTCTATTGTATTATGCTCATTTATGTGTTTTATAAGTCTCTTTAAATGTGTTTTCAGCTAATTTGGCTAATACTAAAGTCATGTTCACTGGTCTATAATTTTCAGGCTCACCCCTAACACATCATTTAAAGATGGCTACAGTACTGGCTACCCTCCAGCCTGCTAGCACAACAGCGGAGATTAATGAGAAACTATGTGGTTTTTGTTTGCAATTCGGTCACTTTGATAGGGATTTTTAAAGGTCATTAATGCAGTTAGGTACCCAAATCCCATTAACATGTGCATTGTACTCCCAGATCTTCTCTGGAAAACTCTTAAATTTCAGTCATAAGTGCTCTTCAGTGAGTGCTGTTTCATCCTAGTTACAGAGTGATGTGAATTCACAGTTTGGTATAGCACCTTCCTTTTTAATACAGCATCACTTTGGCTACATCAGCAGTGAAGCATAATGCAGAACTCACAAATTCGTTTTGTGTGAAGCATAAAGTGGTAATAACAGTATGGTCAGTTTAACCCTATCCTGAACCAGCCATGGACTTAAACCCTTCCATTTCATGCTCATAACTCAGTTCTATTCAACATACCTGTAAATGTCATTAACTTTGTTAATCTTTCACATATTCCCCTCCTTTACCTATGAAGAACTTCCCTCTATCCTTTGCAGTCTGTTATTCCCTGTTTGGTTCTTACCACATGATGCAAATATTACCTGCAGGTACCACAGCAGTTCCAACTTGGTGCCTTCCACTGACTGCTTTTAATTTAATGCTTCTTTAAATTGACATAAGTTCTGAAGTTTTGGACTAGACCTAGGAACCTAAAGTTTCCATTCCACTGTAGGTTTTTTAAAGCTTATTGATAGCTGCCTGAGCTCACCTATATACAGCATCTTTTCTAAAGAAACCAAGGGATACTTGGAGAAACATTACAAGGGATCTTATAAGTCTGTATTGAATAATAAAGTATAGCAGTGGAAGGCAAAATTGGGACAACTTTTAAACTAGTTTTTACAGTCCAGGGAAAAAAAAGAAAAAAAAACCCAACATAAAAATGAAAAATTAAACTTTCGCCTGAAGAGCAATCTGTTTCTTCAGAGGGCTTCAAAATCATTTGGAGAAATTCTGCTACACAGACAATTGTATGTGACCACTATAGCTATAAGATACATAAAATGCTGATCAAGACATATTGGTGGAGTCAATTGAAGTTCATGTTGTCATTCTTAAGACTACATGAGAAAAAACTGCTTAAGTTTGTATCTTCCAGTCAACACAACACCAGAGGATAAAATTTAACATGAAATTATCATTATCCTTTGCGATCATTAATAAATCACACAGAAAAAGTGTAACTTCCAGATCTCAGTCTGAATAGGTACAAATAGAATTGGAAAATGCCTTTTTTGTCCCTTAAAGCTACCTGTTTTGACTCAGAGATTTTAAAACGTCCTATCTAGCAGCTAGGAGGAACTAACTTTAATACTGTAACTAGTATGACATACAATAAACAAAATTTAAAACACAAGCTGACATTCTATGAAATAGAGTATAACTCTTTGCTATTTACACAACAGAAAACATAGAAAAACTGTTTTCTGTAAATGACTTTTTAGCTACTTCTACTCCAACAATCATCTCTGAGTGGTTGCTAGTTTGGTATATTTTGTGTTGAGTCTAGATAGAACAGTGTATTTTTTTCTCTAATTTATATATCCAGTTTGTTTTGGCAGGACAAAGGAGGATCAGGAGAAAGGAGGCCTTTTTTATTTTTGGTCAGGAATACAGAAGAAGTTCTCTTGAATGATAGGGAAGATACTGCTTTTCTGTCAGTATTTTTCTTAGCAAGAACTGACTGAATTAAAAAATACTATTTGGTCAGAAAATATTTAACATGGAATGTTTGAAAAAGATTTCTCAGAGGCTTCAGAGTGTCTGTAAATGTATGAACTTGATAAAAATTTATATTTTTAAGATTTTTATGATCTTGTTTCATCATGCAGTCTGAAGTATCCCTGCAGCTACTTTACTGGTTTCAGTACAAATGGGGGAAAAAGTCAAGGAAATAACTTCCTGATTTCTACTGTAATATGACTGGAAGGAACTGCAACTACTGTCTTTGCAGGTGTTTCGTATAAAATTTCTGGTCCACATTTATCAACGTTACATTTTAGAAAACTAAAATACACTTAGGTCAAGAGGAGGGTTTTTTACTGTGGAATTTAATAGAAACAGGATTGGGAACTGATCAAGCCATGAAGCACATAAGAGCAAAAATGTGCCATCCTAAGGACTAGAGGTTTTGCCAAGATCGGTTATTTTTTAAATTTGCCCATTTGTGTGAATCAACAACTTTTGTGTATGTTAAAGTTGGATTTGAAACACTGAGGCATAGTAGTTGTCAATTTGAAGTGATCTGAAAACGAACCTGTAAAACATTTGTCTGTCTTAATTTGTTTTATGAATCTTGCCCAAAATTCTGTGATTTAGCCTATAGTCATTATGTACAGTATTATAATACTGGCTTTTTTCCAGGATCCTTGTGGTTTCTAACATTGGGAGATCTAAATTCTACAGAATGACTTTTATTAAAGCAAATGAGTCTTCTAATAAAATGTTATGGATTTAGAGATGTGAGATGCAACAGAACTCTTTGTTTCCTAATTTTTTATTTGTTCTGCTCCAACGAGAGCTTATTCTATGTTAAAGAAAGAAGATACTAAAAGAAAAAAAACTATGTGCATTCATTACTGATGAATTGAAGGCTTAAATAGGGACAAAGCAGTAAAATGAAATTGAATATTATTTCTCTGTATCAGCTTCCCAGTTTCTATTTTAAATATTAGCTGCAGAAGCCAAAGCAAATACACATCTGCTTTGCATTGCAAACTGACTTGACACATTGAACAGAGTATTTAACCTGTTTTGGACACGCAGAATGCCAATCACCATAATGCCTAGGTGCTGTTGCAATGTCTGAGAGTACTGAAGATTTGTGCTATGATATTTAACCTCCTGTGTATTGAATTTGTGTTATAATGTTATTCCAACGAGTACTAGATTGTGTAATATACAAAAGATTCAGCTCTGTGATTGCTATGTCCAGCACCTACATAGGCCTTTAAGTTTGTAAATGCATTACTAATGGCAAAAAATTATGACCCTGTTTCAGAATACAAGTAGCATAGCACTGAGGTCAGACAAAATGTATAGCTTTATATAATTTCTCTCCTCTCCCTCTTAGTCTGCATGCCCACAAAACCAGAGAAATCCCGGGATTATCTGGCAGACCCAAGGAAGTATAATTTTGAAAGATATCAAATTTTCTTTCTAGCTGACAATATTAATAAAAAATTTTGCTTGCTTGCTTCCTTCCTTCCTTCTGTCCTCTTTTGTTTCCTATTGGAGAAATTGAAGGTCAGTTCACAGTTGTTGTCCTACGAGAATCTTTTTAGCAAATAGTTTTTCAAGTATGGTGGAGGACAAAGTGCTGATGAAATCATCCGTTTACCACATGTCTTGGATTTCAGTTTCCTTTTACTCCTTCTTCCACTGCCTGTTGGTGTGACTTAGGAACATAGAAAATGTTCATAGAAAACAAAAAAATCGCATCTATACTATCCATCTTATGCTATTTATCTCTGTCTTTTCTTTCTGTTACCTCTTTCTTATTTTTTCTATAAGCCTCTTGGTTTGAAAAATAAGCATGTCCTTCCATTGCTTTATGTTGCTTACTCTTTTCTCCATTGTATTAAATGCTTTGGAAGCTGTTTCTATTTTACAGGCTCTTTTCTTGCCCTTCCAAATGCTATAGTAAGGATGTGTCGACCACTGTGTGCTGTGGTCACACACTTGGAGGGAAGGGATGCCATCCAGAGGGACCTTGACAGGCTTGATAGGTGGGCCTTTGCGATCCTTATGAAGTTCAACAAGGCCAGGTGCAAGGTTCTGCACATCAGTCCTGGAAATCCCATGCACAGATATGGGCTGGGCAGAGTACATATTGAGAGCAGCCCTGAGGAGAAGGACTTGAGGTGGGCCTTTGCGATCCTTATGAAGTTCAACAAGGCCAGGTGCAAGGTTCTGCACATCAGTCCTGGAAATCCCATGCACAGATATGGGCTGGGCAGAGTACATATTGAGAGCAGCCCTGAGGAGAAGGACTTGGGGATGTTGGTTGATGAGAAGCCGAACATGACCCTGCAATGTGCCAGAAAGCCAACCATATGCTGGGCTGCATCAAAAGAAGCATGGTCAGCAGGTTGGGAGTGGTGATTCTGTCCCTCTATTCCACTCTGGTGAAACCCCAGCTGGAGTATTGTGTTCAGCTCTGAGGCCCCCAACATAAGAAGGACATGGACCTATTGCAGCAAGTCCAGAGGAGGGCCATGAAAATGATCAGAGGGCTGGAGCACCTCTCCTATGAAGAAAGGCTGAGAAAGTTGGGGTTGTTCAGCCGGGAGAAGAGAAGGCTGTGGGGACACCTTATAGAAGCTTTCCAGTAACTAAAGGGGTCCTACAAGAAAGCTGGAGGGGTACTTTTTACAAGGGCATGCAGTGATAGGACAAGGGGTCATGGCTTTAAACTGAAAGAGGGTAGATTTAAATTAGATATAAGGAAGAAGTTCTTCACTATGAGAGTGGTGAGGCAATGGAACAGGTTTCCCAGAGAAGCTGTGGATGCCCCAACCCTGGAAGTGTTCAAGACTTCAGGTTCAAGACAGGTTGGATGGGGCTTTGAGCAACCTGGTCTAGTGAAAGGTGTCCCTGCCCATGGGAAGGGGGTTGGAACTAGATGATCTTTAATGCCCCTTCCAACCCAAACTGTTCTATGATTCTATGATTCTATGATTCTAATATGACAATTGACCCCATGGGGTAATTGAAAACTGCTGTATCGTGGGATCCTAAGAAACAATTGGATTAGATGGTTCATTTGAAGTTTTATACCCTTTTAGATAGTTCTGCCTGGCTGCTGGATATGGATGCAGCAAAAGGGGATCAATGGGAAAAAGTATTGTTTATTTATGAAGAGATGGGGCAAAGAAAAGAGAGCAAAGAGCTGATTCAAGATACAAGAGGAGAGGTAATGAGATACGTGAATAATGAGATCAATGCTAAAAGCTCCCTGTGGGCAGCCACAAGCTTGATCACTGCAGCCTGATCAAAGCAATAAACCACCCTGTTCTGACAATACCAGAAGACTTAAACCTGCTTTAACAGTCAGGGTGACTGGGGTGGTGGTGGTTTCCCTGGTTAGAAGGAAATCACCCAGGCAGGTGGATGGAGTCTCTTGGTGTTACCATGCTGGTACCCACTCCTGGCCTGGAAGTATGGACAGATACATTCTCTTCCAAAGAGCAAAGATAAGTGATTTACTTCACAGCTCTGACATAAACATCCTGTATGACCTTTTATATGCTGTTATCTGGACTTCTTGCTCTCTTTCTCATGCTTTTTCTATCTTCTTTCTATCAACACCACTTCAGTGCATGAGCTGATCTCTTTCTAAGTATACAGTCCTATTTATCACCAGTGGCTCACCAAGCTCAGTTTCTTCATAAGTTTATTCAACATGTATACTGATAAATTAAATCCTCACTTACATCTGCAAATCTCTGCCACTCCAGATTTTTATCTCAGGTGACCTGTACAACCTCATTGTTTTAGATATACTTGCACAGTTAGAATCTGCCAAAATCCAGCACACAAACTCTCTTCCACAAAAAAGGAAAATAAAAACCTATGATTAGGAATTATTCATCATCCCAACATTTGGGTTATCAACAAACATTTCGTGAAAGCACTTGTATTGAATAAAAAACTTGATTTTCTGGCTTTGAAAATAAGGACTTTAAGAGATGTTTCAAGTTAGTCACCCAAAGTGGAGGTATTTAATTTAATGGAGGTTTCTCTGTTCTATTATTCAGCTCAATTTCCTAAACAGTACACAAGAAAGAAAATAAAATTGATTAAATCACTCTATTGGTCTCAGTTATATTCTCTTTAAAGTGTAAACAAGATTAAAAAATAATTGAGTATATGCTTGTGAGTAGCGTAAAAAGGTATGACCATGATTCTGAATGCAGATATGGAATTAATTTATTGAGGAAAGCATGCTACTTTTTTGTACTCTCACTTTCTAAAGTGGAATTGGGTTTGGAGTAGAATTGAAAATACAAATTAATTTATGCTTTAAAACTCTTCTTTTTTAGAGCAATGCAAAGAACCATTTCAGGGTCTTAGTCACCAGAAGAGAGTAAATTTGGAAACTGGTGGTACCATTTGATCTATACAGATATCTGTCTTACTTAGATTAGCTTTTCAGAGGTAATGAAGAAGATCATTAGAATTGTCTGATCTTCTCCATAAGCTTTTTATGGTTCTGATTAAGTGACTTGGGAGCAGTATGCTATGCTTGAGGGGGTAAATTGACTCTTTGTTGCAATAGTCTTATTAATTAAGCCTGCTAGAAATCTTGGAGTCTTTTACTGTATCCAGATTGTTTGTAAATACTTTGATTTATTTGAATGTGTATATGTTTTCAATGTAAACTTTGTTGCCTTTCCCCCTTTAATCCTAAAATAGGCTTTGCTTCTAGGAAATAAAAGGCAAAAATAGAAAGCCCAGATTTCTGCTTCAATAAATTGTTTGGATAAGTTTATGCAAACTACTCTTCTTCAGCTGGTTGAATTTGGAACGCTAATTTAAAATGTCTTGGAGGAAAACTGTGAATATTTCCTGTTTGTGGAAAGTCAGATTCAGAATCTATAAGTTTACATATTTTAAATATTTTCTGACATCTTTGATACAGATACACTTAGAAATTGTCACATAGAAAATTATATGACAGTTGAAGCTGGAGAGTCTCTAATGTATTTTATTTTATTTTATTGTCCAAAATTCTACTTAAACAGAAAACTTTTAGGAGGTAGACTAATTTCATCACGGATTAAATTTCTCGTTAAACTGAAAGACTCATTCAGCATGGAATTGTTAAAATCCTAGGAGTCTGTGTGCTTGTACAGGATATAGAAAGGCAAAATTCAAGTCTCTGATTCTGCCTGGAAATCTGAATTCCAGTACCGACTACTTGTTCCTGATTTGGTTGTAGAGAGGTAAACCATTGTGAATATTTTCCACTGGAACTTTTCATATGTCTAACTAAGTAATTATTATAGCAGGATCCTGAATCTAACCCTCACAGATCATTGTTCTTTTGAACAATGGACAATTTTGTTGCTGATGAGGGTAAGACTTCAGGTTTTATTGAGTGTGTGTGAGATCTTTTTCTTATTCCGAGAACATTCTGTTCAATCCTAATGACAATATACTAGTGTTTATAATAAAACAGAATATTATCTTGTTGGTCAAACTAGAACCTATTTGGGGAGATTTGGGTTAAATCAATTCATGGAAAAATCCGCGTTAATATGATGAATATCCCATATAAAATAAAGATAACCAAACAAGGAAAAATACTTTTGTCAGATGTGAGACCATGTGGATAAGAATAAGGGCAGTATAATTTTCAAATATAGGTTTAAGTGTAAGTAACGGTATAAGTAATAGCTACACCCTTAAAGAAAATTACTGTGACTCCACTCCCAGAGGATGTTAAACTTATGTGCACACTAAGCCTCCTGTATACGACTAATGTGGTATAAAATGCTGTACGGTAAATGTTAGGCAGGTGTCTTAGCCTGTATCTAAAACCCTAAGCTTGTAATAATATTTGCCATATATTTTCCTCTTATTTCAAAGAAAAAAATCACATTAACAACCCTATTTTTAACTTCATTGAAAGTGGAAAAAGACACACTCCTCTCAGGGAATTACCAATTCAAAAGTTAAACCTTGTAAAATGGAAGAATGAATCAGGCATCCCTCTGACATTCTGGTACTGGTCAAAGAGGTGATTTGTACAGTGGCACAGTCAGTGTATTGCATTCTGATAAAGACACTTCAGGAGATATTTTTGTTGAGTTCTATGTATAATTACAGCCTGAAACACTGGGTTTAATGTTGGGGTTTTTTTGTTTGCTACTATAAATACAAAGTACTCCAAGAGAATTTCCAGCTAAGTTGCGAACTTATTGTCTTAGAAGTTCTTTGCGTAAATGGGGAGCTAGTTGGCACATCGTGGAAGTGACAAGCCTAGATGAGAAGAATAACCAAGTGAACTGCTGACAGTCTTTCTGCTTTACATGACCTTCTCCTGGGAGCCAGTACTTCAGGAATTGAGTCTCATCTGCAGTTTGGTGAGAATGCAGAGCCTCACTTTGCCTCATAGACTGGAGTAGGGCCCAGTTCTTGCTGAGTAGGCAGCCTGATTTGGGATTTTCAGTGACAGAAGTCTGCTGTGTTGACTGTAAAAGTCTCTGTTCCAGTTAGCTTGCTGCTTCTCCTCAAATTTAACAGTACAGCAAAAGTTAACCTCACATATCTACTACTTGGCAATGATCACCTGCTCACGAGGTACCAGTTAAAAAATGTGAAAGCAATCTTCCCTGCCTTTATCAGTCTTATTCCTATGATTTGGGTAGTCCAATCTTTACCCATTTTTTTAGAACATGTGTGGTTCTCTCAGTTCCTCTCTCAGTTCCTCTCAGGAATCTAAATAAATGAATAAAATTGTTCCATCTTAAGTGCCCTGGGAGTTGAGTTGCTACAGCACTTAAGTCTCAGAAGAATGTCTTGTCAGTGCAACAGCCCTTCTTCTTCTCTGACTCTTGTCCAGCTGCTGCCAGTCACTTTTTCCTCCCTGTTGCTCTCCCAAACTTTCCTATGGAAAGGCTGGCTGTCCCAATGACAGTAGACTGCTAACGGATGGAAAAAGAGGACAGAGAGTAGGGTCATTACCAGTATGTTACCTTTCAACAGAGGTATCCTTGGGATCTGGAGATAAATCAACAATCTTGAATTAAGACAAATTACTAGCTATGACTGTAATTAAAGTCAGTTATTAAAAGAAAGTTACTGGCAGTTTCTTACCCATATGTTCTATACAGAGCCATTTTTAATCAGATATTAATCAACACCATTTTTATATATACTGAGCCTTGTAAGAACAAAATGTTCTATATTTTTCATTTAACTTTTGTGTTTCCTTTGCCTATAGTATATAACAATTGCTGTTGTTAATTTGTATTTTATTTTAAATATGATATTATCTACTTAATAAAAGGCAACAGCTATTATTTACTGTATAATCCCCTTATTTAGCAACTAAGTTCACAAGAAGAGAATCTATGTTCAAATCCTTGCATAAGGCATTTTTTAACATAGTACAGTTCAAGTGCTCTTCAGATAAAGATAGTTCTTTAACTACGGTATGTAATATATAGGGGTTTCTCAGCTGCCACCCAGCCTGCCATGCTCCCTGCCTGGGGGCTGGTGTCCAAAGGCAGTGGGACAGGTTCTGGCCAGCAGGTCCGTGCTGCCCCGCTAAGGAGCCTCCTCCACTCCTTCCTCAAATATCCATAAAATCAAAGCAATTTTGGGAGAGAAAGCCTGACCTTTTCCAACACAGGAAATGCATTTCCATGCTATGCACAGATTTCAATTTAAAAGAAAAAAGATCTGCAGCAGGCGCAGTATGTGTGTCTTCATTTAAAACAGAATTCTGTGACCAGAGGCATGGAGTGGGTTTTTCACTTAGCAGCTTTTTTTCAACGAGGTCTGAGCTGATGAGTCCATCTTTTGTTTCCTTTTTCATTGTTTGCCTCCTACCTCACAATAACACATACTTCAGTAGTAGTCTCAGTCATTTGGAGAGCCAGTTATATGAATAAAATTTTCCTTTGTTAAGGGGGTAAACATTTTCACATCTCCTTGAGTGCTGTTTGAATGAATTGCTGTACTCATTTAATTATGTTGAAATAAATTATAGAAGACTCTCTTCTTTACCCAATCTAGCACTCATTCTATGTACAAAAAAGAACACCGCTAGTTCCTATTTTATTTTCCTATTCTTAAGAACTATATGGAAAATAGTGCACTGAACATAATGTTGGCTGTAGTATGTAGAGTCCATAACCAAAGCAATGAAAGAAATCCGTGTATTTACAATGTTACTCTGACTAAAAAAACATTTAAAAATTGTAATTTCAACAACATAGGCAAGCTTTAAACAACATAAGATATATGTATTGTATAACATCTCTAACTTTTCTGTGGTTAAAAGGAAGCTAACATTTGCTCTCTGACTGATTTTGCTTCTTCCCTGAATGAGGGTGGGGGTGTCTGTCATTTTGGCTTTTGTGACCATCCTTCACCCTGTAAGTGAGATTCATAAATCTTACAATGAATTTTAAATCCCCAACACTGACATCTATTAAGTCTCCTTATCTGAGAAAAGAGCTGGCAGTTAGAAGTGTAATAACAAGAAAAATAAATGAGTCTTACTCCTAGGACTACAACAGACCTTCAGAAAGACTTCTGTTTTCAACACAGGATTACTTGTACCAAACCTCAAATCCTTCCCATTTGTGAGGTCATTGGCATTTCATCAAAGATTACCCCATATTCTACTCCGGTAAAAAAAAAAGACTCTCACTGAATTCAGTTAATGTCTGAAATGTTTATAAATGAGCTTTTATTAGACAAAGTCCAATGAGTCGAAGGAAAGTTGAAAAAAGAATCCTCTAAAGTGTGAGCATCTGTTCAGCCATTGCAGTAAACTCTCTAGGAGTGCAAAAGAAATGACGGGTTTGTCATGAAAGACATGACAATCCTGAAGTATGTTATAGTAAAATCAGTTTTGATAAACTACAAAAGAAATGAGTAAAAGGGGAAATCATTGTGAAATTTTTGTGAATAGATGGTGATTTCCTTGAATGCAGACCATCTGAGAGAATATTAGCATGCAATGCAAGTTGTTCAGTAAAATCATATTGCTGACAATCTTTTCAATGGATTGACTTCAGAACTAATGAACAATCTCGCTAAAAGAGTAAATCAGTTTAATTGTTACCCAATGCTAGGCAATACAGAGGATATATTAAATGGCAATTCTTCTCCCTTTATTATACCACAATGCCAGAACTTTGTAATAATATTTTTATTGTCATTTCAGTAGTTTTATTGTAGATCAGAAATGTCACTTACTGAGTAAAAGAACCTCTCTTAAAAGTAGGATATATTTAAAAAAAAGAAAAAGAAAATGAGACAGCAGTGTTTGAACTTATGCACCATTTTATAAAGCTTGAATGTTTTGTGGTGAAACAAGAAGTACCAAACTGACGATGTGTAAATGATCATTCTCTGAAGACCAGACTGTTGTGTGAATGTAGCAGATGTTTTCTTTATGGTATGGATTGAGATATGTAATATGTTGCTTTTTTTTTTCCTGTATTGGTGAAGAATCAGTATTTCTAGGTTTTTTTTCATCAGACAGACAGAGCAGCCTTCTACATTGTGTCAAAAAACAATCATCTCCAGTGAAGAGTACTGACTCAAAGAGCTTGATCATACATGAGTCTGGGTGGAAAGCTAAGTTCAAAATAAGTACATTTAGTTCATTGCCTTTAGCTACAGAAAAATCCTGAGTTTTGTGAGACGAGAGGAGGTCCCCTGGAAATGCTTCCTACTGGTATTAGCATTCTCATTTGCCCTGATGACCTGTAGGTACACAATGTATGGTTTCTGAGTAGTCAGCTGGTTTCTATAATATAACGAAGACTGGCAGAGATTATTTACTAACAATGTTTTATAAAGTCCATCAGAAAAATAACTTTTTTATCTTGTTAAAATTTACAGAACTCCAAATATGTTTCATGTACTGAATAAGGAGAAAAAATAAAAATATTCAAAATATTCTGGTAAGGTAAATCAATGTACTTTATTGCAAATTTTCTCTTTTTGTTTACTTTTTATCATAAATAAAGTTTCTAGGTGAAAAACAATTTTCAGATTAATTATGAAGTTTTTTAGAAATTTCCAAGTAGTGCATTTGAAAACTTCAGAACATCCTTTTTCTCACATTATTGAAAATACTGTATTTGTCAAAAACCCAATCATTTCCTGCAACATATATATGTTTGCTCATATGTATATATTTATAAAAGAAAAAATGGCATTGTCAGAGTAAAGCAAGTCAAGAAAGGTGATCCTTCCCCTCTGCTCAGCCCTGATGAGACACACCTGGAGTGCTGAGTCTAATTCTAGGCCTCCCAGTATTACAGAGAGCTGGACATACTGGAGTAAGTCCACTGATGAGCCACAAAGGTTATCACGGGCTTGGAGCATCTGTCATACAAGAGGAGGTTGAGAGAGCTGGGACTGTTCAGGCCAGAGAAGAAAAGGCTCAGAGGGATCCTATCAGTGTGTAAAAATACCTGATGGGGTATTTCAAACTCAGCAACTCTGGGATTCTGTGTTCTGATCACTGTTTCATGAATTGGTATGCAAACATTCTGCTAACATAGGTGATTAAAAAAAAGGTCCTTCTTAAGAAGAAATACAATACTTTTCTTTAATGAAGAGTTTGAGTAACAAAAAGTCTTTTTCCTTCTTTTTATATTTAGCAAAACATACAGGTTTGCATAAACAAAAGCAATACAAAAATTCTTTTTTTTCTTAATTTTCCCCTTGCTTTTTTGTAAGCAAGGGTAAGCCTTAAACTGGGTTGTTAGCTTCTTATCTTGGATCAAAAACCATATCCAATTTCCTGAATAGTCATAAAGGTTATTAAAGTTATTAACTACTTCATTATTTACTAGTGACACAGTATTTCCATCTCATCTCTGAGCCATCTTAAACATTCTCCTAGAAATGAAAGCAAAACAGGTTTTATAAGATCTCCAATGATATATAATTATGGCATCACTGCAATGCAATGATCTGCTATTGTCGTCTAGAGGCCTCATGCACGTAATTAAACGTATGAAATGCAGAAGAGATCTCCCAGAAACATTACCTTAGCTGGCAGTGAATGATGGAGAGAAGTGGATATCTCCTGACAGCAATTTATTCCACCTGAGAAGTATTATTTTAGGATAGGATATATTACCCCTTGGAGATTTCCATCTCTCTCCACTTGCAATTAAATCTATATTCTCTTTACTGATTATACCATCTTAGAAAAGTTATCTAATCTTATTAGATAAATACTATGAAGCGATGTGAACTCCATCTTATACTGAAATGTCAACAATCTGCCAAGGAGGTTCAGAATTTCATACACAGAAGCCCCTGGGCTTACCGTATACCTCTCCTTAGTTTTTAGTTCTGCCCTATGGCCACCTTTGCCAACAAGGCTTCTGGAAAAGTCATTAGCAGTCGGTTAACACTGGCAACAGACCAGTGCAGGTATAGTCTGTTTCAAGTACAGTAAGGACATCTGATTTCTACTTCTTGAATCAAATCATGACACTGCCGAAGCATCTTTTCTCCTCACCTATTCTTTGTTTCTAGGTCAGGAGCATTCGTAGAGAGTTCTTCAAAGAGCGTTTGCCCTCTTCAGTTTCCAGGAGATACACTGTATATCTGAATGTGTTCAGAAGTAGAAATCTGTATTTCAAATGTAGCTTCAGAATATGGATGCAAAGTCTTCTGGTATTTATACTGACATGTTACTCTCAACATCATTAATTTTATGTTAAGCACATTATCTTAGTAAGAGGTGTCACTGGAACCTGCATTCGTTAGAGTTCATTGAACTATTCAGGCATTCATTATGTCTGTGAATTAGCGAACCATTCTGGATTTGACCCTTATTTACTTCTGAATTACATTAAAAACTGCTGAACAGGAATTCACATTGCAAGCTTTGCTTATTCATATACTGCTAGTCAGCAAAGAGACATTATAGTGTTTCCACTAATTCTATGACTGTAATATTTCAAAGAGAAGATTAGAGAACAAATCCATTATGTCTTTCTGGTAAATACATTGGCCTCAGAATGAGTTCATATGGCACTCGGGAAGCTTCTTGCATTGTGAATGTTTTCAAGAGTTCTCAGAGAACATTCATTTGATCTTACAAATCTCACAACATATTGGACTGGGGGCTTTTATTTGGGGAAAAAAAAAATCACAAATAGTGTTTTCTTCATTCGCTGATAAAGCCAGTACTGAAGCTGTTGACATTTACTCTCAGGATTAGAAGCTAGCTATCTTTGGTACTCCCCAATATGGTTTGAGCTCCGTGACTTGAAACACTTACTCTCCTGATTTGTTTGTTTGCTGAAAATAGATTGGGCACAGTGGCTGGGTAATTTAGACACTTCTCTACATCTCCTGAGGTGTCAAATGGTTTTGGTTCAGAGACTCAAGACAAAAGATGCTTCTCCACTAGTATCCCAGCAAAGAAGTCCCACATGGCTGGACATGAACTATAAACAAGCTGGTCTTTCATGTGGTCAATAGCTTATAGAAATTAGTGTTCCTTCATCAGGATAGTCCAATGGGCTAAACTAACCGAATGTGGCACATGTCACATACATGTAAATACTTTGTTCCAAAATGCCCCTCTCTTTGTGGCAGCTGCAGTTAAATCTTTCTTAAGCATTTACCCAGGAGATCAGCAAAAATTGATTGTATGGTAGCCATGATATTTAACTAAAGGTTGAACAACAATACATTGAAAACCTCAGGGATGATGAAAGGCAAGGGAGGAGTGTTGCATATTAGATTCTGTCCTTACTGCAGATGTCATTGTATTAATAGAAGCTATAATTCAGTGGGAAAAAAATAAAAAGCTTTCATCTCACAGTGACTTCCTGGCAGGTTTGAAAATATATCCTTGATTTGTCTTTGTGTTTCTCACAAAAGTACGACAGACCAAGACAGTGGTGTTCTTATTGATTTTTTGCTGTTTGACAGAACTGCTGAGTTTCAGTGGCTTTTTGCATACACCTTTCAATTAATCATTCAGGTAGATGGTGTCCAGCTGAATGTAACCTTACACTACTACATTTGTTCACTGTTTCCTGCCATGTGACAGCATTTATCTGATTTGCAGTAAAAACAGGTATAGACCTCAGTGACTATAAAGAAAATCCTTAAAAGGATTAACCGCTGTATATGCCGTAGTGTTAAATGACATAACAAGCATCCAGCTCTATTTCATTAACATTTCTATTCAAATCATCTTTATTAGCTACTTCTCTTAACAACTGCATAAGTTACAGTCTCCAGGCAAATTGATCTATGTTGTACCATCTTGTTAGTTGTTACAGACGCTTCTTTACAGCATTACCATGAAAAAGGCAAAGTTTGCGGTGCAGCTCTAACACCAGTTAGATATAGATGTGCTCATCTGTCTCGTCAACGCAAATGACATTAAAGAGTAAGAAGCCATCAGAAGATCTGACAGTTGTGACAAGTATGGATATGGTGGAAGGCCATGACATAGTGTCCTGGTTTTGGCTGGGATAGAGTAAATTTTACTCATAGTAGCAGGTATAGTGCTGTGTTTTGGATTTAGCATGAGAATAATGTGATAACACACCGATGTTTTAGTTGTTGTTAAGCAGTGTTTATACTAAGCCAAGGACTTTCCAGCTTCTCATGCTCTGCCAACGAGAAGGTGCACAAGAAGCTGGGAGGGAGCATAGCCAGGACAGCTAGCCCAAACTGGCCAAAGGGAGATTTCATAGCATATGACATCATGCTCAGTATATAAACTGGGGAGAGTTGGCTGGGGGGCAGCGATCACTGCTCGGGGACTGGTTGGGCATCAGCTGGTGCGTGGTGAACAGTTGCATCACTGGTTTTCCTGAGTTTTGTTTCTTTCTCTCTTTGTGTTGTTTTCCTTTTCATTACAATTTACTATTGTTGTTGTTGTTGTTGTTGTTATTATTATTATTATTATATTTTATTTCAGTCATTAAACTGTTCTTATCACAACCCACAAGCTTTCTGACTTTTGCCCTTCCAATTCTCTCCCCCACCCCACCAGGAGAAGGGGAAGGTGACCAAGCTGCCGTGTGGTGTTTGGTTACTGAGTGAGGTTAAACCACGACACATGGACAGTGGTGGAAGCAGAAATCCTTTAAGTCCTCTCCACAGTCACAGCCCACAGAACCCTTGCAGCCCACAGTCAGGATGACAGTGGACACAAAGCTTTAAATCTTATCCATATGCCTTGTCAGGGCCTTAGTGGTGGTAAGAATTTGGGCCAGACTGCTCAGGAGGATAGTATTTTAAAAAGTTAATGTGTCTAAAAAGACCAAACAGAGTTTGTCAATGGATGTCTTGGCCCTCTGAGTCCTATGAATCCTAAGATGCTATTCTGAATTCCTGTTCATATAATGTAACCCTTTCTCTGCTGAATTGCCGTTGGGTTTGGGCCTTTTACCAGCCCATGCAGAGCTTACAAGTATACTGCAATTATTTGTTGGTTAATATGCTTATTAGGTAGGTATGTTGGCTGATACCTGAGACTAATGTGTTACTAGACCAATCATTAGCATGCAGGAGCTTGACGAGTCTCTGCTGCCCCGACATCCTCCAGTCTGGGAGGAGGGAAGTGTCAATGGTCAAACAAGGCTCTTGCTGAGTTCTACCTCTCAGTTCTCTATTTTTTTCCCCCCAGCATTTCATATTGTTTCACACTGCTATTATCCTCTTTATTCCCTGAGCTGGTAACTAGTAGTGTCTCAAAAATTTCACCTCTGTCTTTTTTCTTTTCTTTTCTTATCGTGCACATCTTCCACATAGGGACTCTCACAAAGCTCAGCAACAATTTTTACTGTAAACCCTAGCCAAGGTCATACAGCTGTTTTACAGAGCTGGGCCTTGGACTGGAGATAGCTGGACCCCTGGGCTATGGATTACAGCAGGTAGACATTTGTAACTGTGGGCGTCTGAGAGCTGATCATGGGGAGGGAGGGTTGCTCAAAACCACTTTACTCACCTTTTAGTCACTATGTCGCTATCTCCCTGAATTGTTTGAGAGCGTCAGCCCCCCAGTGGAGCACTGAATTTTTCAAGAGCAAGGTAATGTAATCCTCACTTATATCTAAAGAGATCCATTTGAATGCTGGGATTTCCAAAGGAGACCAGCCAGAAATTAGAGACCTAATTAACTTCTTTTCCACACCTAGTTCCTTTAGCGTGCCTTTGAAATCCCATTCAGGCTTTTCAGCTATGGCAAATCAAAATTAATAAATAAAATCATTAAAAAAGTCCCAAGAACCCAAGGCCGGAGAAAGTCTCTGAAATTCTTTAATATATCTTCTCACCTTTCAGAAAACACGTTCATTAATAACTTTTATCTTCAAAACTATTATTTGGGATTTTTGTCCTATCTTTTCCTATTGGAAGACTCTGTTCCAGAACCTGACTACTCTAAGAGTTGGGACACTTCTTCTAATTTCTCACTATTTATTTATTTCCAGCTGTTCACATCCATTTGTTCCTGTGACAACACTGGTGTTTCACTTAAACGGTTCTTTTCTCTCTTGATGTTTACCCTGCTATAAATACCCTGTATTTATAGACTAGCTTCTAGTCCTTCTCAGCCTTTGTTTCACTAGGCTAAACAGGAGTTTTTCTAATCTCCTGTTAAACAGGTAACTTAGCCCTCATATCATCCCAGTATTGCTTCTCTACCCGAAGTATTTATCTTCATAGCAAAACAAAGCCCAAATCTGGAGACAACTTTCAAAGAGTAGAAATTGAATTAATTTCTAAGTTTTTTGGAAGTAGTGCAATAAAAAACAAAAAATTAGTTACAATAAAAACTAATATTTCAGGTGAGTAGTGAGTTATAGAAGGAAACATGCTGGTCCTGTCTAGAAACTAATCTTAAGACTGAATGATGTTTCTTCAACTTTTTGCTTCTTTTGACTTTTTTTCTTTTTTTACTGCAGACAGAATAGCTGAGGGGTGAAAGACAATTTCTGATGACAGCGTTCAAGGTGCCTTTGGAATGCTGACCTGCGCCTTTTAAAATGGTGGACAGTTTAGCCTTTATGTGTATAGCGACTACCATTAGAAAAAGTTAACATACCTCAGCAGTTATCAGAGTTGTCTCTCAGCCTGCATGTGGGAGAAGAGTAGTTAATTTGGTGGCTGTGTGAGGGTGGATGTGTGTACAGGCAAGAGTAAAAGTGTGAGGAGGTAAAATGTGTAGGAGGTAACTGGTATCTCTGGCACTTTTGCTGACAAACGCTGATTTCTTTCAAGAGAAGCAGTATGGAAAGTTTTAAACAAAACTGGGCATGGGAAAAAGTTTTTCTGAAAACATATTCTGTGTAGTCAAGTCTCAAGTTCTCTTGGTGCAAATGCATTTTGCTGTGTCCACTTTTAAGAGTACAACTTCTGAAGGTCAGCAAAATGAAAAGGGAATTTGTTTTCAATTTTCTATTTCTGTCTAAACATTGTTGTGTGCTCAGAAGACAGAACAATCTTTATGGCCCAGGGATGCCTTGCTACAAGTGTGGGAAATTACTTTGAGTTTTCTCAATGGGAGAAGCAAGCTGACTCCCAGGATCCACAGCAGAACAAAGACCCTGATTATACTTGTAGACAGAGGTGCATGTAGCCACAGGATTTCGCTGGGAATAATATCGTACTTTGTCTTGTGAGACCCCCATCATATTCACTCAGCCCTGTCATATGATCACCAGACAGCTGAATAGGATAAGCATGCCATTTTGCTTTTGGGTTTGACCAATTACTTGCTCTCCAAAGCAGAGTGCAGATAGACAGCTGATACATAAGCGGAGCCTCAGCCACACAATAAACAGACCATATCCTTAGTTAGGGGAACAGAGGCTCTTGTTAAATGAAGAAGGCCAGTGGTGAATGCTGAGGCTCAGAAGAAAAAAATCTAAACGAACGGCCATGTTTGCCTCTGCAGTGTTTTCTGCAGCCTCCATTGTATCTTTCTCTCTCTGTAGCCAAGTGACCTCTAAACCTTGCAAACAGCACACAGGGCTTTTTTTCTTCCTTTTCTGTGTCGACTATTATCCTTTCATCTTGAAAGGTCATTGGGTATCGGCTGAAGAAATATACCACTTAGCTTTGAGTGTTCTCTCTGTTTGAAGTGATTTGCCTGTTTGTTTTATAAATGGGAGTCTGTCCACAAACAAATTGAAAATTAGTTAATCACCTTTCCCAGTCAACATACAGTAGGTGTTGTGCCATGAGCAGAACAGGTTAATCCTAAAGCAGATTGAAATACTTCATCAGCCACATGCAGGGCTCAGTGGTCTGCTGCGATGACGGCAATTGGAGGTTCAGTGCAAGCAGTTCCTGCAGGACTGGGGAGAATAAACCGTCTAGAGAAACTCTGATATTTAAAGGTTAGGAATACTAAAATGAGTTGGAGGGGGATTTTTTGCCTGAAAGATCATGGGCAGATTGCGCACATATTTCAAGTATCATGCTGGTAAATCTAGACAAGCTTGAAAAAGTCATTACATTCATCACTCATACAGGACAAGACATGACTGGGGAATCTGAAGCATCGCTTGTCATGTTCAAGTCCTGACATGGAATGCTTTTCAGGTATTTTTTACCAATTTACAAAAGGCGTTTTACTTTATTTACATGCAGGTGGTAAAGACACAATGAAGCTGTACAAAAAAGATCAGTTTCTCATGAGCCCACATTTCTTACATTCAAGAATTTTTAAATTAAACCCTGGATTTCATGAAATTTGCAGGGAGTGTTGTGGGATTCCCAACAATCTTTTGCAGGATAAACATGGGAACGTGTTTAATTAACTTGTCATTTCAGTGAATTCAAAGAACGGAAAAAGAAAAAAAGAAAGAAAAAGAAAAAAAGAGAAAAGCTAAAGGGTTAGAGAATTGATGGCCATATTTTACACTAGTAAAAGCATGCATGCCACTTCAGTAAGTGGTCTTTGACTGCTGGGGTTGGGCCTGTACCTGAAAAAGGAGGTGTAGAACAAAAGCAACAACTTACTATCTTGTGTTGTGAATCAGAATAGTCATCTTACTCCTTTTCGTGTGTTGTTTACACAAACATATTTATTATCAGTTCAACTTAATTTATTTCATCTGAAATGCAAATGGAGCAAAAGAGGACCTGCAGTGAAATTGCAATGGACAGTTGGAAGTTATGAAATGGCAGAAGAGGACCGTGAGAAGGAAGCAGCTGTGAAAAAGAAGACATCAATATATGATTTTGGACAAAAACACCAAATTTGACTGGAGAGGTGCGGACATTGGTAATAGTTGAAGCACGAGAAGTTATCTTCATCACCCATCTATCAAACAGCTTTATCAAAGCAGTTAAAAACCAACAAACAAACACACAATGCTACGAAATCCTAGCAATTGCCACTATCTGTCAGACAATGACATTTTTTCCCAAAACTCTATCACCACCGTAGGTATTGCCAGATTTTCCTGCAGCCAGGGATAAAGACTGCCTGTCTAAGGCAGGCGAAAGGACCCCTCAACTTTAGAAGTGGTGACTTGCCAAGTCACCAAGATGTGACTTGATGGAAGGATATGAGTCATGCTCGAGCTGGCGCACCCTGTGATATCTATGTTTTATGGCTAAGTACAGTTTTCCAGTCTCCCGAGATGTCAGGTTTGACACCTTTCAGAGCTCTAGGATAATTATGTTTTTCAGAGAATTGGAACCTATACATTGTGTGCAAGTTTACTGTGAAGCAATTAATCCTTGGTTTGATGACAAGCACTTAAGTGATTTTGAAGACATATTGATGTTCCAGCTTGCTATGCTGCACATTGCAGGAAGCTAAAAAATACCATTTACTGGAAAGCTGCTGTGTTTATTAATCTGTGTTTCATACTGCAGCTCAGAGATCACAAAAGAAAAAAACGTCACTGGCACTGCTTGTGCTCTTTAGTTATTACTCTGCTCTTTAGGGCACTGGAAATTAACCATATCTAAGTGTAGGTATAACATCCTTGACTATTATATGGGATTAAAAAAAAAAAAAAAAACTTAAAATGGAGAAGAGTGCCTTTTGTGTTCCTGCTTTTAGATTTTGGATCAATTGAAGCATTCGTTTAACTCAAGGCTGCTGAGAAAAATGATATATTTCACCATAGACAAAGTTATCCCCTAGAATTTTAGACAAATGTGCACTGTTTGCTGTGGCAGCCTGTTTATAGCCAAGTAAAGTAATGATATCTCCATGGAGGAAGAAAATTTCCCTATATCTAACATTGTTTTTCAATAAAAAAGAGTAATGACACTCAGCTGAACTCCTGCTACTATTTATTTTGATAAAGGTTTATCAGTGATTTCCATAACTGCTTTTCAAATAGCTAAATATTATAACATTATTTCTGTTTTTCTTTCCTTGAAATAATAGTAATAATTAATATTGCTTAGTAGTAACCCGGCTACTACCATATGAGGAAGTGGAAACACAAAGTGACTGCTGTGGTGCTAACTACTGCCCTGGGAGACAGAAAAATATGGAACCGAGGACTATAATTGCTCCAGTTTTACCAGAGAAAAACTAAGTCATGGATGATAATGTTCATTAATTTGCGTAAATTAGCCAAGGCCTCAATGTGGTAGAAGGAAGACATTGAAACAATACCTAAAACATGGTTCTCCAAGGGCTGTTCACTGTTGTGAGTTGCTCAGGATCACAGAAGTAGGGAGTGGTAGTTATCTTCCAAATATCATTGTAGCGTAAAGAAGGCCAAGGGATTTCTAGCAGTATATAAACTCTCATATCAGGAAAGTATGATTTGTTGAAACTGAAACTGTAACTGAGAAAAGGTAACTTCTGAAAAACGTATTTTACACAAAGAAATCATTACTTTTAGAGTTATTGAGGTGTCCATTTGACATTTTTCAAAAGGTAATATTTTATTTTTTGTTGTATTGTTTGGATCATTTTGTTTGAAAATTAAGCTAATTTACAGCAAAATGCTTTAAAGTTTGAAATATAAATAAAGCTATTGGAATAGAACTCCATTTCAGTCATAAATTGAATATGATTTAGCTTCAGATTTTCTGAAGTTTTTAGGCTCCTTTTGGATAGGAACAAACACTGAGGGATTTATTCACAAGTTTAAATGAGATATAAAATATCCACCAGTCCTCAAATCTGATGCTGTGACTGATTAAATCATTAACAAAATAATCTGTTTGCTTAAAAATCATTGTATCTAAAATAAGCTTTTTATTCTGTTTTTAATAATTCTATTTTTTTTTTCTTTTTCATTTTCATTAATAGAAATACTGCATACGTTCTGGCAGTCATCAAAATGAAGGAACTAAAATATAATGACAGGTTCTTCCCTAAAAGTATTTTTAGTGCATGTGGAAGCAGGAAGAACCATCCCAAAAGATTTCTTTTCTATTTTTTTTTCATAAAATTTCTGGCTTAGATGGAAAGATCAATCATTTGTCATATTATGAATCTCCAATCTTATTTTTGGACACAAATTCACGTTTTAACTAAACTCACATAACCACCACTGAAATCACTGATAGTGATTTGATTTTTAACATCTTCACTGCATTGGTGGGGAAAAGTAACACTTACATTTCAGCCCTCTTGGCTTAAAAAGCAGGTGGGTTTGACTTCAGTGAAAGTGTACAGCTTTCACTTACTGTACTTGTCTACTGGAAAAGAAAATTGTATCTGAACAAATGCAATAGAGGGACTGGCAGAACAGTTGTCTTGGTACCCCCTGAGTACTGTGCAAGGCAGATTGAGAAATGAACAGTTGTAGATTTTTCGTAACCATCACAGAAAAGAATATAATTTTTCTGTGGAAAAATGTGATTTTGAGAAAAAGGCATTTTCTATCTGAAAACCATTCTAATGGCAATTTCCTGTCACGGCTCTACCTCTAAGTTATACTAGGTGAGACATTTGTAACAAAGACTGGAGACTGCTAGTGACAGCGTTCAGAAGTGACTCAGGACCAACAGGTCTGAGCTTGTTCTGCTATGTCCAGTGCCTCACCAGCACAGCTGTTGATGTCAGGTTCTGTACAACAGGACAACGGCATGGCTCTCCTGAGAACCACTGCAAGATGTATTTCCCACCCAATATATAATATCGGTGTGGTCAGGGAAAAGTAACTTCTATTGCAGGGGGTTGGAAGAGGTAGGAAATTAAGGTAAATGACACAAAGCTAGAAAAGCTATGGAAAGTTATTACTCCACAAGAACATACATATGTAGGTCATCAATGGACGTATTTAGTCTGAATATTAGAGGCTTTCAGAGGACTGAGGTTTTGGAACAAACTTCCTGCAGGACCTTCCAGAAATCTAATTATGTTTAAGATCAAGTACTACAGATTTATGAACATAGTTCTTTAACATATTAGGGGAACGAGCACTGGCTCAGAAATTTCATTGCATATTTTCATTGCAAGTGTTAGGGTCAGAAGGCAAACGAGTGGGAATCCAGCTCTAAGTTAGGTGAAGAAATATTTTAGGGTGCTTGTGTGATGGTGTTTGCCTGAATATATTACATTTCGGCCATAAAAACATGAAGGAAGAATAAAGTTAGTGGACAAAACATGAAAAATAACTAGCTGGTTTAATGAAAGACAGATTCACCACTCCTCAGGTGTAGACAAAGCAGAGGTCAACTGGACCCTTAAAGGTCCATGTACAGTAAGGAAGACAGGATGAATATTTGCTTGCTTTGAACCCAAACAAAAGCAAACACAATAGTATGACTGGCAAAATGTCCAAGCATTTTATAACATTGTAACATGACTAATAACATTTTGTAAGACAGCTAAACTTAAATATTAAAATAATAGCCATAGCACCCAAGGGGCAAACAGAGGTCTCTAGCATAGTTGCACAAGCAGGGAGGAGGAAAACGCGCAAGCAGTAAAATCTGCCAGAGGACAGCTAAGGATGTAAAACGAGCAGGAAGAGTGCCTGTTAAAACCAGAATTCTGCAGAATAAGCTAAGCCAGCCTTGATCCCAAAAATAAGGTGTCAAGAGCAGATGAGATCACCTCTTTTCTTTTGGGGAAGTGGACAGCGGAGCACGAAATACCAGCAGTGAGAGAAGAAAGATGGGGAAGAAACAAGAGACCCCACCCTGCATCCGTCTTCCCTCAGGAGTAGCCTTGACTCACCTTGACCTCGTTGAGGTCAGCCCTCAGTGCCAACTGACCTGAGTTGAGCACAGCCCTCAGTGCCAACTAAAACCGCATCGGTTCCTGGGTACTGCACACTCATAGCTGGTTGAGGTTAAGCTTGTTAAAGACTCATTGTTTTGCATATTAGTGATACGAATTGCTAGTGATTAACAAACAGCCACTGACAACACAATGTGCATTGTTAACAGGTACCAATCCAGTAATGAGTTGTCTTGACATTTGAAACTGGTCTGATTTGTCAGTTTTTTAAACACAGTAAAATCCAACTCCCTGACCAATACATATAGATGGCCTTATAGTTAGTTGCAACACAGGAAAAAAGCTTTTTTGCTTTTAATATTTGCATTGGATTTTGTATTAAAATTTTTTACCAATTAGCTAACCTAATAAAGTATATTTCCATTAAAGAGGTTGTTTCACTTTTGAAATCATGTCAGATTGAATTGTCAAAGGTTGAACATGCATTAATCATCAATCCCATTTTTGGTGGTCTTTCCTCCGCATTTCATCTTCCTGTTAATTTTATTTCTGAAGTTTTCTGAAACTGTGTTTCAGATCTGTGTTGATGAGAGATAGACAGTTGTAGCTGTGTTATAAAATAATTATTTCCTTGGGAAATATAAAAACCCCTCATCAAAGCTACTCTAAACCTTTTTTTACGAACATGATTCTCAGCTTATGTACTTTGCTAACTATTAAATTCAGAGAGCTATGTAATCTGTATTTCTGACCCTATAAGCTTAAAAATCCATTTTAGTATGGAGTAGCTAACATTTTCTATCTAAGAGAAGTCATTAACCAAAGCTAGTGTGTCAGACTGATATTTCAGGATGCATTTTGAGCTGCAGGACTGTTTCTTAATAAAAATTGCAAGGAAAGTACTTGTACAGAATTTATAAAGAGGAACAATACAGGCAGATGGTTCCTGAAATATTTAGTGTGTTATATATTTGTAAACAAATTATGTAAATTAAAAAGAAAATCTGCAAATTGGTTTTCTAGACATCTGCTAAAAACTGAATTCATTAAACTTACTGGGAAATAAGAAAATACACAACAGTATTCTTAGTGCTTACTCTTTTTTTCTCCTTAATTCTCATATACCCAGAAATTGATGAGGCCAGAGTTAAACTAAACTGCATGTGGTGTAAGATTCAAATACTGAAATATGAGCCAGCCATGTCAGTAATAGTATTTTATATTTATTTTATAACATCACCAAAAGGCTATGATCAAGATCAGAATTCATTGCATCAGGATACACACACATGAGAAATTATTATTTCTTCTCCTCTCTAGCCAATTAAATAAATGTTAGCCTATACAAAAGAAATTAAATGTAAAAGGTGGAATAAAACATCAATTAATAAATATTCAGAAGGGGTTTTTTGTTTATTTTTGGGAGGGTGTTTTAGACAGGCAGTAAGGGAAGAGGAGAATGCTACATCGAATGAAGGAGGGAAGAAATGGTTGAATTTTGGAGAGCTAGAGGAAGGTAGTTATCACCAGGAGCCTCTGGCAAGTGTAAGAGATAAACCTTTGGGGGTTGTGGGAAAGAAAAAAAGCAGAATGATTGAAGAAAGAACAAGAACAGAGAAATGAGAACACTAGTTGTTCAGTAAATTTTATCCTCATTGTCAAATGTGTAGCCTTAGGATTTATGTAGTGCACACTTGCTCTAAAGACAGGATGATTAATTTTCCCATGGGCTTCTCTATGATCCCAAATAGTAATATCAGAGTCCTTCACAAAAATTATTTAATCTTCATAACACTCTAGTGATATGAAGAGATGGTGTAATTCCTTATTTTATAGGTACTAAAGAGAGACAAAGAGGTCAAGTGTGCTCACGGATTTTTAGAGTCCAAGTTGAAGGCATAGGATCTGATTTTCCAGCATGTACCACAGAGTATTTTAAAGGTTCAAAGCACTTTTGTGTCAGACCCATGAAAGCCGAACACTTCTGCAAACCAGACCCCATGATCTCAGGTCAAGCCCAGAATATGATGAATGCACAGTTAATGACTACTCATGAGAGGTTCCTTAAATTCATGCAGGGAATAGTTTTGCAGGATGATATTCAATCTCTTCAGTGGAGCCATCCCTGTTGTTCCTTTTCCTCAACCAATCTTCCATCCCAATCTCATCTTCTGCAACAAATAAAACAAGCCATATGCAAAACAAGTTTCCTCTTAAACAATCTGATCCATCTTGCACGATGAACAAGCCTTGCAACCTGTGCAAAGTGTCTTAAATATCGACAAATTTCCTTTACTATGCGTAACTAGCCCTCTCTAACTCAAGAAGCACAAAACCATGGGACAGGTTTAGTTGGGATAAGTGGAAGCAGTATAAATGAAAAATTTATTTATTTATATTGCTTTGGTACAAGATACTAGAATGTTAATTGCTGAAATATAGAATACCTAGCATAATGCACCTATCAATACATAATATGGTTTCAATAGTTCATTTTCATAATAGTTCTATTAAAATAAACCAGATATTTTAGACATTCTTTCACAATATTGCCATGAAACTGTTTTATCTTTTACCTTGCAAGTGGCTTCCCTGTTTCCAAATCATCATTTTTGGAGATTACCTTCAGTAAAACCATGTGTCTTTTTGTCCAGACTGGAAGAATACAGGTCTGAATATTTTAAAATTTCCTGCAGAGTAAAACTACCAGATTCCTCCCAGCCCCAAACATGCTTTGTTGGACAGGCCCCACCTTGTCAGAGAGTCCTCACTACCAGTTACCGTATTTTGTACCTTTTCCTCCTTACCTACCTGACTTATTTTTTATATAAGCCTAGCTTTGATTTGCCTCCTTAATGGCATATCAGAAACATCTTACAACTCAAGAGGTGCTTTCTAGAGTCTCTTTTGTCTGTTTTTTCATTACTAGTGTGTTGCGCATCTTTGTTGTCAGATTAACTCACTGGAATACCTATTCAGCTTCTGGCTACTTGAAGGGCCATTCATAGAATGATTGTACAGATGGATAATTGCAAGAAAAATTGCAATAACTATAAGCAATTTATTGACTCATATATCCCCCTTTGCCTTCCAACAATTATTTGTACTGGGTGAAAGTATCTAGCACATAGTTATGACTGGTAGTACTCAATAAATGTAGATTGACTTGAAAAATTAGAAGTTTTCTTTTCCTCTGTAGCCAGACCTTGGAGATTAATTAATGACATCTTAAAGATCTGTTTTTAAAATTCTAGAAGGAAATTTGGAATCCCAGGGGGAGTTCTACCGTATGTGTAAATGTGGCACAGATTTTCCAGGGTTGAATGGCTTTTAAGATTAATTCAATTCTCAGTACCTTGATCAGCTGGATACTAAGTATGACTCATGCATTATTTAGTAATGGACTGCCCTACTTTATTCATCTATCACAATAGTAATCTGAAATATTACTGTGTGGGAACTACTATTGCTATGATTTATTTTTGTTTTTACTGAAATTAAGAAAAGTGTCCACAAACAAGTTGTGAGTCCTTAAATAATTACTTCAAATAATAGGTTCACCAAGTCAGTCACTTCACCAAACAGCATTTTCAAACAAGAACTTTCCCACACATAGGTAAGAGCAAAACAATGATTTCTCTTTCCTCAAAGCAAAGTGAAATGAAAGGTCTTACTTGTATGTTAGCAAATCCAGGTTATTTTGGAACATGGAATTTCAGAGCCCTCACTTTTAAAAAGGTCTTTTGCTTTTCTATCATGCCATACCACAAAAACTTATATTTTATTGAATACTCTACAACATCAAGCTGCTTTCATGCATCTTTCCATTTGACAGTGAGGAAGGGCAGATTTCTTCAAATCTATGAGCTTCTGTACTTCATAGAATCATAGAATAGTTTGGGTTGGAAGGGACCTCTAAAGGTCATCTAGTCCAACCCCCCTGCAATGAGCAGGGACAGCTTCAACTAGACGAGATTGCTCAGAGCCCCGTCCAACCTCACCTTGAATGTTTCCAGGGATGGGGCATCTACCACCTCTCTGGGCAACTTGTGCCAGGGTTTCTCCATCCTTGTTGTGCTGTAGGAAATCATGTCTTTTTCCAGAGCCTATGATATCATGCATCATTGAATGGACAAAGACAAGCATTCACTTAATGCAATAACATTGTTGGGTATAACAATTCTGCGGGGCAAAAAGTCCATCTACGTGAGGCACTTGCTAGTGTAGGGTTGAATAGACTGTACTCCTGAAGCTACTGAAAACAGATTTCACAATTATTATGTGTGGTAACATATATCATTCTCAGACTGGTCTTAGAAGGCTGTGACTGCAACTGAAAAATTACAGGCAATGAGCTGCATTTGTCAGAACATTTAAAAGTAAGATTGCAAAATAACTTATATATTGCCTGGTGGAAAGAGCCTGAGCTGTTTGTAAGACAAGTCAGGTTCTTTTACTGGCTCTGACATTACCTACTCTTTACCTTGGGTAAAAAAAAAGAAAAAAGCAAAGTTCTTTTAGGTCCAGTGATGTAAAATAATACTTATGAATGAGATACCTTCCCAATGTTTATTGATTCGACTCATAACCATCTTCTTATGCTTACAGAGTGAAGTTAGAATGAGCTCATGTTCTTCATGCTAGTTCTTACACGCATGGCACTTTTATACCACTGTATAGGCACTTCCCCCTCCCCCGCCAAAGGTATTCCATCCATATGTTCCTCTCAAAAACTTTCCACTTTCTAAAAATATTGCATGAAATGGTGGGTGATTCTAATAAAATAGCTTAAAATGACTGAAGTCAGCTGAAATATTTTAACTGAGTTTTCTTTCAAAGATAGGAAAGCCAAATAAGAAAAACAAATATTTTGACCTGTTTGCCTTCAACCAGCCCAATGTAACATAATATAACAGTTAATAACAACTGACATGTTCTCTCACAAAACAGATTCAGGCTGTTTACTCATTCTTTTTCCTTCTTTGCCTTTGGCTAAAAAGAAGAAGTGAAGATATGTAGAAAAAACTGTGTAAAATGACTTTAAAATGGTTTAAATTCTCATGATTTCAGCCTTTACTTTTTTAGTTTACAAACAAAAAGATTTATTTCTGTAATTGCTATTTGTGCTGGTGCTGACTGCATTCTGAGACAAACTATGTTCTTGCCTTCTCTCACATTATGGTAATAAAGATCTGCAGGACAAACACTACCCTTAATCATAGATGTGCAAAAATGGCAACTTAATATGAAAATTATACAAATTCTAATCAATGAATATTTTTGCACTGCTGAATCTTTATCACTGTATTAATACAGACAAAGGAAATAACCAAATTCCAAAGATGAGAGGTGAACACGAAGCCAAAAATGTACAAACAGTGGATGGATTTCTCAGTTTGTTGATGGAACAAGAAAAAAAGTTGAAAAAACATAAGCTGCATTAACCTAAAAAAAAATACCCTCAGGGGAAAAAATCTGCATTATTTTCATTGTCATATCCATTTTTTTTAACCAAAAATTAAAATTTGAGGGCATAGAATCCTTTTAAAACAATTGCTGACAGTTCTGACTTGGAAAGGAGAAATACTGGTTGTATAGAATGCATACAGTATAAAATGATAACTTTTTTTTTCCCCCCAGCTTCTTTTTGGTAAAACTTTTTTTTGATTTTAATGTTCCTGAGGCTGTTGTAGATTTTTTAGAAAAATAAAATAAAATAGGCAAAAGAATCTCTAAATTTTCTCTACTACCTACTCACAAAATCACCCATCCCTACCTTGAACTGAAGTCCTGGATACACACTGAAGCAACGCCAAAGATATGAACTAAAAGAAAATGATACAGGGGTGGCCATTTATAAATAATACTCTGTGCATTTGGAAACACAGCAAACTTGTTGCATCTTAAAGTAAATCTGCTATTCTTACAGATGGGACTCTTCCCTTTTGAGGACTGTATCATGAACCAACAGATTTTCTAAACTGCTACTGCTTGACCATTCCAAGACCTGATATAGTCTTCTGTTTCTTGAACTTCCTTAATACTTCATTAGTTATCAGAGAATGAGTGAATTCTGTAAATTGAATGTAAGAATATAAAGAAAACCAGGAAGAAAAGCAATCTGTGCAATCCTAAAGGATTAAATTGCTGTCGTGGAGGTTGGCAGGTTGGCTGAGCTATTTGGAGATAAGAATGAAAATGCTACCAAAAGTTACCTAAACTTTTTTTTTTTTTTTTGTTGTCGTGGAGGTTGGCTGAGCTATTTGGAGATAAGAATGAAAATGCTACCAAAAGTTACCTAAACTTTTTTTTTTTTTTTTACCACAAAGCAGCAGAAGGGCAGTGTCCTGATGTTTTTGTTGTACACAGTTTTGTGCAAGACACTGAAAAGCTTTTTACTTTTGGAATCTGGTCCTCTGTCCTGTTTAGTACTAGCTAAAGATAAGTGCAATTTGAAAATCTTCCCTCTATTCCGCTGCCATAGACACGCCTGAACTACATCAAATCACAGAGAAACAGGAAGAGGAAAAGTCCTTGTAATTTGCTTTGTAAGACCATTACTGAGAGTTTCTGGAGTCTCTGAACTCCTCCCGAATTCCAAGAAGAGTATGTAATGCACACAGAACACTGTCTACGATGTCCCATACTAAGAGATGTGAAGAAGAAATGTCTTTCAGTCTTCAGCTGCCATGAATCCAGACTGCTTTTCTATATAAGTATTTATACTTAATCCATATTACATGGAAATTCCTAGAAGGAAAGAAACATATTGATTTCAGGCCATTTTTAATACACAGTACTGCCTAATATGAAAACAAGCCTTCCTAAGCCGAATTTGACTACTATGTACTAAGCAATATGAACCAAACTCTCTTTGCATTGCAGGTGGCTGGAATAGTCAATAAACTGCTGACTCAGCAACTGAGATAAGTGGAATGCAATAACAATCAATTTAGCAATCAATCTGGAAATATCTTGAAACCATGAAGGGATATATTTAACTGTTCTTTCCCCAATGAGGAGATAAGAAGTGGTTATGTACTTTCAGGGTTTGTAAAATAAAGAATTGTCTCTGATACAATTTATTTTAGATTCAGCTTTTCTCTAGGATCAGTTTACAGCAGAAGCTATCTCCTTTGACAATACTCAAACTGCTCTGTCTTTCATTTTTTAATGCAATAGGAAGCTTAGAATGTGTATATGATTCCTAATTTAAGTGCAAGTTATAAAGGGTATCCTTCATCTTTTACATGGGAACAAAAAAAGCAACTGGTTTTAAGGACTACATTCTGATTTCAAGTTCACCATTGAAGAGACCATGTTCCTTACCAATATTACTATAAATGGGATTAGACTTGTTTCTTAAGGGACTTTAGGTCACTCCATTCGCATAACTTACATGAAATCTCAGAAGAAAAAAATAACATCACAAGAAAACTAATGAAAAGAAGAAATTAAAGAGTATAAAAACTAGGCCACAAGTAGTTTTAGCATGTGCAGTCTTCAATCTTGCATTTCATCAGAATTCGTGTTACATCAGCTTTGCTTTCTTTATGCACTACGTTTCTCACTCTACTTTTTATGCACTCAGACAACTTAATATAAAACTCAAATGATGTTTATTTTATCTGGTAAGTGGACAAAATAATTCTTGAATAATGTGTTATTTTTCTTGAGTAACCTGTTACGGAGATTTTTCTATTAAAAAATAATATCTTACTATGTACAAAAGCATGATCCGGTGGGAATAGTATTGGATCAGCACTCAGACAAATTTATTTTTTGCTCTGCCATCCTCAGGCAGTTTACTGTATCTCGGGAAACCTGTTTTCACATCACAGAATGGGATATACATTAATCATGCCATTTGATCCAGCCAGCTAGCCAAATTTTAGTCATGTAGATGTATTTAATTAGGTGGAGTACTTAATGGTGGAGCTAGGTATTTTTTTATTGTAATTTTTCCGTTAAAAAAAAAAAAGCATACTGTTCTCTTGAGTTCGAGAGGATTTAAACAAATTAAGAAAAACTCCTTTGTTCATGGAAGAAAGTCCCTTCCAATCCATAAGCTTTGATTGCCATTTTGAGCCTTTTTTACATGGTCAAACTCCTCGGGTTTCTGTGAAGTTTTAGCTTTTGTTTTTTGCATTTATGCAAACATTATCTGTACTAAGTGTCCCCTTGGAGCATTATGCATAATGCCACTCCATTAGAAGCATGGCGGTTCTCAGATATCCAGCTCTGTCTCTGTCATCTACGTGCTTGGTGAAGAGGTTTATTATGTTAATTAAAACGTCCCACACAGACTAAAACTTACATTACTTGCTCTGGTTGCATGTAGTCCATAGTGAATTGCTTGCCAAACTGTTACGTTACATGCATTCTGCTTGAATGGAAGATATCATAACATATTTTCAAGCCACTCCTTTACAGTGTATTGGTTGTGCCCAAAAGAGTGGTGTTTCTAAAGGATATGAGGTTACTTGGGCACAATTTTTTCATTAGACTAATTTAAGCGTGGAATAACAAATACCCATCTATAAAGTTGGGGTAACCACAAAAAAGATTTAAGTTTTTAATTAAGACTGCGTTTTGTCTTTAATTCTTAACTGTTCTTGGATCTTATCTTTCAAGGGTGACTATTTAGCCTCTATACTCAAGGAAGTGATCTCCTGAAGACTTCCTTGAGCTACTTATTTCCTGCATTTTTTAAGGATGTCCATCAGAGATGCCTACTAGAGCAGCCAATATGGGCAAGGTTCCAAGTAGTCCAAAATGGAAATCATAGTTTTGTTTGCTTACTCATGAAAACAGCTTTTTCATATTTGTGACGGAACACTCAGATCGCAGTACTGATGGAAGTACACATTGTGCTCACAAGAAAGTTGAGGATGTTAAATGAAAATTAACAAATAATATCATTTTCTACATAAATTCATATTTGTTTAATTGCTACATATTTGTAAAAATCCTACATTTTTCAAGTATCATAATATCCTTACAGCCTCCCCAAACAATAGTGGCAGAACCTTACAAATTGTAAGAAATATATGAAAACTCATCAAGGTTAGTTTGCTACAAGCTCTGCAGTGGATCCGTAGTTGAGTTATGAGCAGAAAAATACCTGATGTGTGTATGACATACCAGAACAGCATAACATCTTTCTGCACATATTTTCAGTTGAGTCTATGGGACAGTTAGTCATAAATAGCATTTGTGAAATTAGTCTTTTAATTTTATTCAGTAAAAGAATATTTTAAATCTTATTTGTTTTGTGATTTCTGGTAGAGGGGAGAATTACAGATTTCTAGAACGGTCATTTTATTTTAGTATTGGGAAAGGGAGTTAGATCTACTTCAGTGACTGAACATAAAGCTGGAGTTCTGAAGAGATCTTGAGTTATGTAGCAATGAATCTCTTTTTTTTGTCTTTTTTATTTTTTATAATCCAGATACAAGGTTAGTCTATATTAGTTTGCTCTCACATGAAGAAAATAGTTATGAGCTCCCATACAAAGTAGTGTATGTTCATATTATCACGTATATGAAGTATTTTAAATAGTCTGATCGGATTAGATTGCTATGAACAGAGACAGCTTAAAGTCTAAATGTTAAAGACAGACAGAGGATGAGCAACAGAAGTACTATGAAGGAGATGGAGAAGAGAGGCACAAAGAAATTACACTATTTTAATCACACTATTACACTATTGTGTCCAAAATCACACAAAAAAGCTATTGAGCAAGTGGCAATGAAGCCAATATCTTTTGCCTTCTACGCCAATCAAGTCCCATATTTCTAAAATAAGAATACTATATTAAGTCATCCTACAGGGCTGCAAAATAAGATGATGATCTGTTTAAAATCTAAAAGCAAATCTTTTCATTCAAAAATCTATTCTTGGAAACATCCTTACACAAATTTCATCACGCTGACCATCTCTTGTGGTCAGACTATGTGACTGAAGAATGTGCATACTCTGCTGACAGGAGGAATAAAGGCTTTAAGATGTAGCACTGTAAGAAATTTCACTTTGCACAGAGCAATATTAGCCATAAAGTGTCTTTTCCTTCCAACAGCATGGAAGTTTGCATGTTGACCCAGCAGCCTCAAGTCTTTTAAATTTGGGAAAAGAGTCTTATCTTCTCCAAAGTCCTTCCTCTCTGCATCCCTATTTAAAGATGTTCAATACTGTATTTATTAAATATCCCTGCCTTATGTCACACTGTCTGTGTCTTTTGGCTGTAGTCGCTTAAGTTTCAAGGTCATTGTTGTTGTTATTATTATAAATTCTTATTTGAAATATAAAGAGGAAAATTACCATACAGTCTTCCTGGTTTGTGATTTCTCATTGCTCAGGGTACTGGAATTTTCAGGTTCCAATTTCAGCACCATCTACCTGTTGAGTGGCTGGAGAATGGGGATGATGGATCCTTCGGAGATCAGTAAACCCTTTGAGTCTACCAAAGACACTGCCTTGGCCCCTTCCAAAGTAAACGCTTGTGTTTCCCCCTCAGCAGTGGTCCAGGGCATATTTTTTTCATTCCATTTCAGAATTTGTCATTATTTTCCCCTGGAATATGAATTCTATGTTTCAGTCAGTTTAGGTAAAACTGTGAATTTCCAGAGATTAAGGAGCAGGGTGGAATGGGTATAAAACCCCTTTTCAGAACATATTGACTTTATTTTGTCTTAGAGAACTTCTTTTAGCCTGGAACACGTGTGGTCTCAGAGATGAGTGAGTGGGTACAGTCACTGAGAAACAACAAAAACCTTAAAATCTGTTTCTAAAACAGATGGTAAGTCCCAGCTGAACACCACAACCCAGTAAAATTTCCTTTGAAAGAGAACTTTTAGGTATTGAACACAGAACTTTTCAGCAGTTTGAGAAGATGTTTACTTACACTGAAGACGTAGCCAACTTTTGCAACTTGATGTGAGTATTCCTCACAGTTAAATGAACAAAAATTATCTCTTTTTTTCCTAATGTGTTTTCCAGACTTGTGTCAAAGAATATTGAAAGCTTCAACAATGAACTGTTGTATTTTTTATCAACTCAATTTTCTTCTCAAGGACTGGTTTTTTTCTTCTTTGTTTTCTTTTTTAATGATTATTTACTCATTTTGCAAGAAAGACCTCTCATTCAAAAAAATCTAGCTCTACCTTCAACTCCTGGTCAAAATTATTCACCATTTGCTTCTACATTTTTTAGACAATATCTAGGTTTTGTGTTCTAGATTGCATCTTTCCTAAAAATGTTTAACATTATGAAGATTATCTTTGCCCATCTAATAAGATGAATATCCTATAAAAATATAATCACGCTTTTTTGTGTGACCACTAATTGCTGAGTGACATTTTGTTAGCATTGAAATGGTTAAAGTCTACTTCTTCCTCGTCATGTTAGAATAAAGTAAACAAGCAACCAGTGGCATGGTCTGTAGCTGCTAAAGCTAAACTTCTAAGTAATCCTAAAAGGAAGGAGGAAAATTGTTTCTGACAAGCTGAAATTACATTATAAAACCTCCCATATTTTGAAGAGCCACGAGTCGTCCTAGGCATGAAGCTTATTTCAGTGTTTAACAAAACCTGTTTATAAAGAAACTATCTTCCCCAATATCAGTTTTCCAAAAGCATGCCCCTTAACCCCTGCTTTTTTGTTTCTATTCGTTGTTGGCATGGAGACGAAGAGGCACTCTACGAGATTGATCAATGCACAGTAACATCAACATAACATTTTCAGTCAAGTTCCCAGGAGCCTTCCTCCTGAATCTGTCATTTTGATTCAGATAACTAAATCAGGCTAAGCACTGCAATGATAACGGATGACTTGCCTCATTAGCTGTCTCCTGCTGCTTTACTCTGTCAGGAAGCACCACAGTGACTGTCTGGGTTCCTGTGAGAGACAACTGGTTTCCCTTATATTATTTTGGTATATATACACTTTTCTCATTTCTATCCATTCTTTTGTTTATACTCATGTACAGAGAGAGACAAATGCAAGCAGAATTTAATGAGTATTTCATTAAGAGGAAATTGAGTTTAAAAATTCTTTATCAAGATCCAAAATTTAATCATATAAATAAACATATTTCATAGCAACCTGATAATACAGCTATATTCTCTTATATTCACTGTCTCTAACTCTGTTTCCTTTAAATGGGATCCTTTTTTGTTAAGGCACTTTGCTTATCTGAACACTCAGTGAATCAATTACCTTAATTACACCAATATGCAATAATTAAAAGCCTAAGAATCATTCCTAGATGAGTAGTTTGAATTTTAAATATGCTGTTGAATAAATAAACTGCATTAAAGTAAAATCTGGAAATGATAGGACAAACAGATTTTCAATTGTAGCTATTAAACAGACCACAGGTGTACTATAGTACATACAGGTAAAAAATGAATCCAAGTGTATATTTAGCCAAGTTGTCAATGTACACATGAAGATACTAGTAGCTGTGTGTGTTTGTTATCAACTATGTTTGTGGGTAGGTGCTTAAATACAGAAAAAAATAAAGACTACTTGCATTAAATAAGCCTCTCAGAAACCATGGCCTTCTATCACTACTATTTGCCTCATACATTTGCAACGTGTACTGACCATAAACTAATCCAAATTAGTGAAATAAGAATATACTAAAATCACAGTCTCTGTCATAGCTCCCCTTGAAAATAGACAACTTGCTTTGAATTCCAAAGGCAGAGATTTATTGCTAACTGAGAAGAAGCCTTGCCCCTGGCATTGGAATAATACCATTCTGTGAGTGTCAGCCAAAACATCACAACCACCTTGAGCTGGCAAGGTGGTTATTATACAAAGGATGAGAGAATGGTGGAATTTGCCATTTAACTCCCTTCCCTAGCACTGCAGCTTTTAAGGTCAACTGAAGAAGTGCAACAAAATATTTAAGCTGTGCTGGGGAAGCCCAGTTTGTTTTCAGTGTTCAATCCTGGGATGATTGCACGTTTTTATCAAGGCACCTGTATTAGATTCATTGGTTAGACTCAGGGGGTTTCACTGCAGTATTTGGAGGACCCTGGTCTTGACTGCCAGAATACTCACAAAAATCTCAGTTATCTGAGTAAATAGGAGTCAGAAATGGGTAAGGAAGTCTTAGAATTTCTGCTCTATTGCTGCCTAGTTCTTGATGTTACCTGCCAGCCTGACACATATTTATTCAAAATCCAGTGGGATTCATGAAGTTCATATTCTCTGGCTAGCTCATTTATAAACCTCGATAAAGCTTTTATGGACTTTACTTAAAATTTAGGGAAAAAGAAAGAAAACTCTTGGTATGTTTTTTTCCTGTGTTATGTTGGTGTTTGAAGAATTTAACTCAGTTATCTCTTTTGAGATTGATTTGAAGAGTAAGGTATAGATGTGTACCTTTTCTAGGTGTAGGAAGATCTCAGACCACTGGGCATAGGTTATTTCAGGATTTTTCTCTTGTTTTCTCTTCCACTTTGGACATATATTCGGTTGTGTAAACTCAGTTCTGCAAGTTTCCCTCAGGGGAAGAGCTCTAACCATGGGCCCTCTTGGGCCCAAAGCTTTTTCACACATACACATTCTAGGAAGAAGTTCCACTTTTAGAAAGATATTGCTTCTTTATTTTATTGCAGGTAAGAAAAAGTAATCCAGACTATAAGCACAATTCCTGAAAATGACTTGATTTGAATATGCTTGATTTAAAAGTGCATTCCTTAATCTTTATAGATTGCATAATTACCTGAAGGTGAACATCATACATGGAGATTGTAATCTTCCCTCACCAACCATCATCTGTGGTAACATTTGTCTGTGTAGTCCTCAGAGAAGTTTGTCATGTCTGAACCATGGTACACCAGTCCTTCCTCAATTCTCTCTTCTAATTACCACTCCATCCATATGAATATCTAGAATCACATGGTTCAAACAAAATCAGAGGATTGAAAAGGAAACCTACTTCTCATCCTAGGAGAAGGTATCTCTCACCTTACATGAATGAAAATCTATCTAAAATTCAGAAGTTTTTTCCTAAGCAATTTCTTCTTCACTAACCTATTTTCCCTTCTGCAATGTCTCTACAAGTTACAAATTATTCCCTGAATTATTTTGCAGCATATATAAAGAAGTGATTCAACCTAGTGTCATTTCTTATGGCAAAACAAATAGAACGTGTTACCACTAAGTTTAAATCTCTTTCTAGCTTTTGATCATTAAATGGCCTTAATGTAAATCAACACAGAAAGAAACCAAAGCCCATTTACACTTATTAGGGAAAGATTTCTTCAATTGTTTACTGGATAGGAGCAAATTATTTTAATTAAGTAATAGATATGATTCACATTTTAAAATATTTGAACATTTAAAAACTACCTCATAGAATCAGTGTGATGTTATTTATGGTTAGCAATGAAAGAAGCTTCATTCTAAATATTCTGGACTTTGGCATGTCTGTGAGCACTATAACATTTCCCTTCAAATTGCTCTGATTTAGAGACGTATATCAGAATAGAATTCACACCATTTCATTTTAGGATACAGAAAACATGGAGCACAATTGTGTTAAGGTCTTATACGTAGATTATTTATTAATAATTTATTAGATTGTGTATACCAGTCATTATCAAAGCATACCATATTAAACATTACCAAAACTGTTTTTAAAGTAAAAAAAAATGAGATCTTGTGGATAAAATATCTTTGGCAAATTGTACATTTGTTGGAAAACTTAGTTTTTGAGAGACCAAAGTTATTAATAATTCTCAGCAAATTTTGTGAAGAGTTTTGTGTTTTTTCTTTAGCATGTTAAACGTCTTCCTTTTTCCTTTCTTTTTTTTTGCCAGAATTCCATCTGAACAGATGCTTGTTGCTTTCCTCACTTTGCTCCCTGATCAACTTGGTAGCAGGAGCACACCTTGGGAGATAAAAAAACATTCTCTTGAAAAAGCATGGCTTCAGGGGTCTGGGCCATATAAATCATAGCAGGATAAATGATCCTTATGTCATTCAGGAGGAGACATGCAAATCAGGTTTGGGTTGGATTTTTACTCTTTGTATCAGTCTTTCACATTCTTAAGGCCTGTTTTTCTGTCTCACTCTCCTCTGTTCCCTTGCTCAGACCACATTGTTCACAGTCTTCTGTTCTTTCCTCCTAGAACAACCTGATTAGAGTCCTCAGACCATTGTCCCTGTTCTCCTTCAGAGGCTCTTCAAGTGATCCTACTTTTTCCAGAGTGATGTTCAAAACTGTATGCAATACACTTGTTGGGGTACTGCCTGTGTTGCATAAAACAAAGAACTATGTCATGTGTCTTGCAGGCTTAATTACTGCTATATATGCTTTTGTCAGATTGGCAGGTTTATTGACTCGTCTTTTATGATCAGACTTTAGTTTGTTTCTCATTCTGTACTTAAATATTTTTTAATTTTTTCCTTCTCAAATACTTTGCATTTGTTCCCATTTTTCTGTGGGTTTGTTGTTGTTGCTGTTTGTTTGTTTCGTTACTTGTTGGTTTTTCTGGGCCATTTGTCTTCTTTGCCCAGAATACACGTATCTAATCCAACCTCTTCAATTTTTGTACCGACTTAATATAAAGAAGCATGTCCTCTCTTCCATCATACAGGTTGTTTATGGAATGTTGCATAGGACAAGACGAGCTAGATCTCTGCTGAATTGCATTCAGCACACCATTTACATTTTGCTAATGATTCTAACTTCTCTCTGCATAGTTCATCAACCACGTTTGCATTCTCTATTCAAAAGCAGGCCACATTAAGGCCAAGATACATTCTCCCCATATCAGCTGTTCCCTTTAGTAAACAGAAGGAACTTTGGTTGTTTAACATAACTATTTTAAACTGCCATAGCAGAGGCAGATCAGAGCTGAAAGCTCCATGGTATAAACCACCTTTGTCCGCCACTCTTCCTGCACCGATAAGCTGTTTTGTGATGAGTTTGAGTCTGCATGTTTAAAAGGACGTGTATTAACATAGTTTCTCCTTCTAGGATTTCTTGGTGTAATAAAACCCTGTTTCCACTGAACAGCCTTCAGATTTCTGCCATGATATTTAATGGCCCGTTTCTTCCCTCACCTGGTATTTGAAATCTGATGCTCTCCTGCACCTCTGAAAGAGAACTATTAGACGAGACACAGAAGTTATTTGCTGGATCATGTGTGTGGAAGAGAAGTTACCAGCTTCCTCACTTTTGATACAGAGCAACATTTCCTCGTCCCGGCGAAATTGTCCCCATTTTACTGATCCAATCTGCTCTACATTTTAACATGCTGAAACACCTTCCTGACTGCCTGTGAATGTATTATGGGTGGAAGCGTACAGTGTTACCAGTTCCTAACACTGTCAAACCCTGAGCCTGGACCTCTTGAAACCAGGAGATTGATTTTTACATCAATGAGGTTTGAAATAGTAAGTGTTAAACTTACATTCTTATTTTTGAACTTCAACATTGTTCTGGCTTCCCTTGCAAGTAGGAGAGATCAATGTACACTAATTTTTAACATGAAAGCTGAAGTGTTTCTCTAATCTCCTGATTTCTGCAGCCCCGGCTTTAAAAGATACTCCCTCCATCATGAAGCTAGTCATGCAACAGAACCAAGTTCATATTTTCAGAGTGAATCTTTTTCTTTGTGGTTAGGGCAGTTTCCTAGCAGAGAAAACTGCTTTCCATTTTAAAGAAAAAATCCCTGAGCTGTCATCCTCCCACAACTGGATTTACCAACACAGAGGATTTCTTGCACAATCTTCTGAGCAATTCCTGGAACTGATATTTTGCAATTGCTTTAACCTCTCTACAAAGTGACTTCTTAATGCGTATTTCCCCCCACACATTCATATAAGATTAGTATTCTTTTTTAGCTGAAGAAAGATTAAGATGATCACTGTCTTAAAGTCTTTGATTCCCTCTTTTCAGCTGTAGTTCCTCCTACAGTAAATAATACTTAGTGAATTGAATAAAGTCCCATTATTCTTTGTCAAGATATCGTAGTAAATTGAGCCACAGTGATTTTCTTGACTCAAAACACCTGTTACTTCTATCCTTTGCAATCTAGGAAATACCTATAGTCAGAAAGACTTTATCATTGAAATGGGAGGTGTTAAAATTCTGGTGTCTCCTTCCAAATTTTATCGGAGGAAAAAAGAAAATGCAAACTCTTTATAAAAAGCCTTTTGGTGTCCAGGGTTTACGAAACCTCTGAGCTTCTTTGTCTAACACGTATTTTAGACTAGGCTGTACTAGACTAGAATATTTCAGTTGCCATGATACTTCTAAGTTCAACAATTCAAACAGTGTTTCAGTGTTTCATTTAAGGTGCTTTTCTTTAAATAAAATCTTAGTCTCTATAGGACAGCATAGGTGTGCTAGTTTAAAGATATCAACTATTTTCCAAACTACGTAATATATCTCCACATTTGATTATTTAGTATCCGTGACAAACTACCAATATAATGGTGTGTGCTTCAAAGTAATCTACTGACTGCTGCCTTTGGAGTGCGGCTTTATCTTGTCTTCCCAAATAATTGACTCTAAACTCCAAAATGATACTATATGGTAAAAGACTCATATTCCTGTAACTCTCATGCTATTTGACTCAAACATTTGTAGTGTAGAAATGTATGTGTATTCACTGTAAACACAAAGAGTGCATTTTTCTATTCAAGTAAAATAAAAACTGTAGATAGAATGCTGGAGTTGGGTCTAAGTTTGTACTTCCAAGTGTTTCTGTTCTGAATACAAGTTCCCATTCTAAAACCACTTCTGTTTTTCCTGCTGTCTTAAAATTCCCAAGCTTTGTCTCTGTCCACAAAAAACTGTATTAGAAACCCTGTGAAGAAACAGTTTATTGGGTTTGTTATCAAGGGCAGAGATATACAGTCACTATTAAAATCACTTTTGTAATGAATCCTTCCGCAATATGGGCATTGACCTAGATAAATGCAAAAGCCTGAAACTTTGCATAGGGAAAAAAGCTGTGACTAAGATAATGTACTATTGGATTAAAATTGCTTTTCAGTTTGGCTTGATTGGGATATTTGCTGTTCTGGGCAAGGTCTGCAGAAGATACGTTTGGAAGTGTGCTTTAGACTAAGATTACCAGAGTTGAATATTCAAAAGCATCAGCAACTAGAGCACAGTATAAAGCATTTGCACAGATCATGACAAGGCTCTGTAGGCTATGAAGAGGCATACTTCACTTATTTCATTTGTATACTTTGTATGTTGTACATTAAAAGAGAATAAATTGGAGAATTCATGGAGAACCATGTTAGTGGGTTTTCTGAAGGTTAATGGATGTCCTAACTCAAACAGTTCTTAGGGTTACAACCAAGCTTAATCCAAATCCAGTGGTGGAAGGAAGAAAGGTGTTGAAGTCATACAGGATAAAAGTAAATACTGCAAATGATGTTCCCTATTAAACACTTACTGTTATAGCCTTTGTTTCAATCTTTAACTCCTTTTCATTTGGAAAGGGTAGAGGCACATGAAATGCAAAAGTCATTTCAGTGTTTTTATGCACATAAACCCCAAGAGAAACTGTTTGACTTAGTTCTTTCTTTATTCAAAACCATTTTGCCCAACCTTGATACTAACTAAAACAGCAAAATATCTGTTGGGAATAAGCAAAAAAACTTATTAAGAATATGTATGCAATCTGTTTATATATTTTTGCACCACCCTCCTGAATACTGTAATAAATTTTCAAACTAAAGTGCACAAAAAATTTACATGTTAAGTTTTGTAGTAGTACATATTAAATACATTCAGTACAGAAATATACACTGAACACATGATCATGGGTAAAAGTGAGTCCTAGTGTTTTCAATTTTAACATAAACAGGACAACATATGTACTACACATTCCCTGTCTCAAAATGATTTCATTACCCAGAGAAAAGATTTCAGTTAAGACCTATTTTTCTTAACCCGTACCACATTAGGGCTAGGCTAGGATTGTTTCCTCTTACTCCTTAATGTTTTTTTTGAGAGAGATATATATTTATACCTATGTGGTCCTCTACTCGCTGCATCATGTATCAACTCCACTTCTTTATCTCCACTTCTGCTTTGTGAATACAAAGCAGAACACAAGGCAAAATAGTGCCTAGAAGTACCTAGGGTCGTTATAGGTGTATGTTTGGTGCCACTCAATTAGGTTTGGATAATTGAGATATTTTGTAAAATCTAAATATAAATAATTTCTTTCCTAAGTCAGGATTTCTGCAAGAGTTCAGAGGAGCAAAAAACAGACTCTGGGAATAGCCATTATGCAATTAAGAACTTCTTCCTAGCACTGAAGTGGACCTAGAGTGCGAGCAACCACTACGGTAAGACAAGCTGGGAGAAATCTTTGCAGGTGTAATTGCACACATTTGTAGCCACACAGTTTCAGGGACAACGATCACCATAGATTTAATCTTTTCTATTTTGTTCATGTAGATTTTTTTTTGTTTGTTTTATTCAGGAGAGGAACATAGATACCAGGAATAAAGAAAGAAGGTGATAAAATTATGAAAGAGAACAGTGGGTGAGTGTAGATTTACCAATTCACTAACACTGCTGATTTTCTTCAGTGGAAACACTGTGCTAACAGAATGTTAATGTCAATTAGAATATGAGAAAAAATATTTAAAAGATAGTTATTCAAAAGCTACTATTTAATAATCTATTATCTCCTTAACGTCCTGTTCCTCAGAACATATTTATTTGCTTCAAACACAAGGGGTCCAGGACAATATAGAAATATCCTTTCCGTTTGCATAGTACAGCAAGTTTTGTTGAGAAAATAAAAAATACAATGTGCCTAGATTTACTAACTTTATAATCTCTCACAAACTGTGTGAACAGTATTTTTGAAGGGAGAACACTGAAGATCAGTGAATCTCCCTTTAGAGATTTGCAGGTATCTGTATTTGCCTGTAAAGATAATCAATAAGCAACGGAGTAGTAAAGACCAAAAAGTATTCACATTTGCATTTGACTTTAAAATTATCTTGTAGTTTGTAAACCTATACAAAGCAAATTGCAGTGGTAATAAGACTTCTAAGGATTCATAGGCTTGTACTAATTTTGTACTACTTCCTCTGCAAAAGACCTCATTTTAGAAAGATTTTGGGACTAGACACTAACACTAGAACACTAGAAAATCTGAGCTGTGGGTAGCATGCATCTAAACATTAATTTATCTTCTTTTGAGCTTTCAGACATCCACTGTATCATAGTACATGGGATATATATATTTTTTTTTTAAACAATAAACATTTTTTGGATCTTTTTCTTTATGGGGGTCTGGGATACTTAGTTATCCAAACCTTGATTTAATCCCTTTTCCCAGGTGACATTCTATTTGAGCAAAAGAATTTTGACTAAATAATCTACCTAAGTTTGAAAATAGAGGTTTGTATCTTCTAGAAACATATATACTAAGTTTAGTAGTCATTCTGAACTGCAGGTATGCAAATATATAAACTATATATAATTCTTTATTTGATAGTTGGTCGTAATAAAATAAGACCCTAATAAAATATGACATTTTTTGCACAGTAAGATGAATACCATTTCTGTCGTTTGGTTTTGGGATATTACTATGACACCCAACCAGAAAATTATATTATTTTGGGAACACTACTGAAAAAAAAAATGTCAGAAAGCCAATGATATTTCTTTTAATAGCCCAAGTGCTTTATAATTTGGCATGTAGAGGCTACAACGGAGATAAGTCTGTAATTCTTTGTTGCTTGGTCTGTAGCTAATTAAGTTTCATCTTGCTCATAATTAGGAATCTATTTTCTTGCAGCTCTCAGAATTTTCTATCCACTTGGATCTATACCATATGTAATTCTTGCTGTGTTAGGCCCTCAGCTATAGAATGTAATATAATGATTCAGTCACTCTCTCTTGTAAACTTCTTGATCTGTTTGCACTTCTCTCCTTCTTATAGGTATAAAACAAGTTTGTTCTTTTGTGTGTGACCTTATGTGTATGATTATTTTGCCATTTTAAAGCTTAAAAAGCAATGTGATTATACTTTTTTTTTTCTATGCGAGTGTATGTTTATGCATTGTTTGAGAAGAGTTTCTGTGTCCTGGGTGATATTATCTCTAGCAGTAGCTACAGCAACATCAGTTTTGTAGGACAGACACACACTAGCTTGTCACTTCTCTTAGTTCTGGTATCCCTTGGAGGTATTTTGAATCATATTTGGTGCTCATTCTGATCGTCTTTAACAGGGTCATACATAACCGAGTTACTCAACCATCTTACTCTTGTTTCAATTGCATTCTCTTGCACACGAAGTATTATTTTGGTTAAATGCTTTGCCTTTTCTTTTTTAATACTATCATCTTTGCTCTCTTGCATCATGCTGTATTTGTATAAATTTGTAACAAAATTGAACTGTTTTCTATTCTCCTATATTTCTCCCTAATTATACTCTTGTACTAAACAAATTGGAAATGTACAAATAATGGATGGAAACTAGCTACTTAAGCCCCCTGTGCTGAAAGATATTGTACTGTAAGGGTCTTTATTATTACATGGTAATTGGATTCTAACATTCAAAATAAACGTTAGACATTAAAAGGATGTTATTTAACTCAGTGAATAATTACAATTTCCATTTCTTTCTCTATGGACATTTGAGAACAGATAATATTGCTCATACATTTCACTTTTTTCTGTATTGCTCTGTGGGGATTGTTCCATGAAAACAAATGGATAAGCAAGTGAGTGAAGTATAAAACCACATGATGATGCTCAAAGCTTCTTCAACAAACATGGAAGTGAAAAGAAGGCTATCTATTGCTTTTACTCAGCAAATATCAAGGATTTAGATCATGCTTTCCTTCAGAAGCCCTATTGTGCTCTGAAACTACCATCAGCCTCTGCAGTACTGCTGTAAAATATCTTCAGTATGTATTGCTCCTTTTTGGCAAAGTATGAAACATTTTTGCAGAAGTACCAATTATATTCGAATCAATTTACTCTTCCTCATATTTACCAGTATGCTTTGAAAGTGGGACCTCAAAATTCCCAAGGTCTGAATTTATTTATTTATGGTCACATTTGCAAGTGCAACAGAGGAGGTGTCAATGTAGTGGGAGGGCAGGCAATGAGTGGAGCACGCTGGGCTCTGCTAAGAGGAAGGTATTGACCCATCAGGCCTCCCCAGTAAGTCCGTGCTTGTCACTCCTGCACCAGGGCTGAGCTTTTGTCCCTCATGGAACTGCTGGTCACTACACCTTTTCTTAGGTTCCTGCAACACCATACACAGCTACCCTTTACTTCAGTCACACAGCTTAACTGAGACATATTTCCTGACCTCAGCTCCACAAACTACTAAAACACAGTAATTATCTGTATGAAGGTGATAACAACCAGAAAATCCTCTAATATGGAAAAGGTTGGAAAAAGCTTTCACGGTGAGGTTCCAAGGGAACTCCCTGCAAAGGGAATATAATCAGTGGAATATATATGGGAACAGTTATACAGTTGGGAAAGGAACACTTTCATGTTGAAGGCCTGGTACCTTTCCATGCTTTCCTTCTCACCCTAAGTCCATATTTATAATTTTTTGGACATGTACCAGAATTTTTATTTTTTGCTGTGTAAAATAGATTATTGTTACCTTCATGAACTGTCCTAGAAGTCCTCAGCAATTCAAAAGAGGATGCAAAGCAAGTACAAAAAGAAAGAACCACTAGCTGGAACTGAAATTACATAGGTGTCATAAACATTATCTGTTGCATTTGGTGAAAAGCAGATATTGCAATTGGCATCTGGAATCCTCTCCAGAAGTTCAGCTTAAGTGCTCTGGAATAAATTTATTTTTGTCAAACTATTTATGAGGCAGGAACTATTTGTTATTTGTCATCAAAGCTAGGCTTGAACTCCACAGTCCTCCAAAACTCAGCCTAACGTTGCATGGCTTGTAGCAAGACTAGCTATTCCAGAATTAACACATAAAAAAAAAAAAAAAAAGAATAGTCTCCATACTTCTGCATATATAATAACGATTTCAGGTGTTGTTTAGAAAATAATAACCTCCAGTGGACTAGCTGAGTATTTGCAGCAAGTATCTTTAGTTAAATGAATTTTTAGGCTTTTTCTTTTTTTTCTTATCTCCTCAACTGTAAGCAGCATCCTTGATTACCTGATGAATATATACAATGCATTCAGCCTGAGTTTTTGAGAGCTGAAGCTACATTTTCCCTTGCCACACATTCTGTTTTGTGTAACAGAAACTATGCAAACAGCATGATATCAAGCTTTCAAATCATACCTTCAGTGGAGTACAATGATTTGACAAATAAATAACTTTACAGTTACTTTTCTCTTGTTCGTTCTTTTCATCTTTTGACCTCAGATATTATCAGGTTTTGAAAATAACAAAAGTCTTACACCTTACCATCTTTTAATTATAGAAGACCATACAGTTCATTGTGGCAACATATTGAACTTATTATAGCTTTCAAAGCGACTTTGAAAATCTAATTTGGTTATCTACTTTACTTACTATATATGTCAATATGTATAAAAACATAGCTTATACAACCATGATTTTAAAAAAATAATTTATAAATAACAGCCCAGAACCACTTTTAGTTGCATTCTAACTAAGAAAGAAAAAGTGGTGACTAAAATATCTGGTAAAATAAGGGCAAGAATTTAATTCTGTATGGTTAAAAACTTAATGTAGGTAATACTAAGTACAATATATGAACTTCTCTGCTATTAACTTTAAACAAGGAAACAAAATTCATTATAACACTTTTCAAATGCAGGCTTTGAATCTAGGCTCAAAAATATGTGTCTAACTACCTACTTATACACAAGCAGAAACAACTAAGAAATAGCAAATGCAAAAAAAAAAAAAAATTCTCTTTGTGTTTCTTCCGTGAAGGTGTTCCCCTAGCCTTTCTCTGCAAACACTTGAATTTTACCATTAATCTAATGAAAGGGGTTAGTCTTTCAGACAGTTAGTCTCAGAAGAGTCTCAAGAGAAGATGAGAAGTATTTTTGATATATGATGATTTTCCCCTTGAAAATACCAATTGATTAATATCTCATTGTATCACTATCTGTGGCAAGGTTTCATGAAATTTTTGTTGGATTTTGTTTGAAAAGTAGTTATGAAATTGTTGTAATACCACAAGAGTTCCATCTCAAACCAATAAATAAATACATTTTTAAGAGTAAATACAAATAAAATTAATCCCATTGAGATTCTCAAATTTAAAAAAATCATTTTATGCTAAGCAATATTTTTTCTTCAGAGTGATACTTGTTGACTCACATTTTGAAAATATTATCTTCTTCTGAGAAGAATTTTTCTACACAACTCAGTTTGTGCATCAACATAGACTTAAACTATATATTCCTCATGTTACAAACAGTGAAAACCATCCCTTGCTAATTACCTTGGACACTTAAAAAACAATTGCTTTCCCCTTTCTCTTAATAACTTTGGTGTTATATAAATATTAAGAAAACAAATAGCTTTAACCCAGTTTTACTTTGGTTCAGTACATACTTGTTTTAGTGAAAAAACACTGGTGTTTGCTGATTTTATGGTAATTTTGAAAATCTCCTTCCTAATCTATTTCTTCATTTTAACATTTAATTTGCCTCAGCCTACTTGGAGGCCAATTTAGGAGTTCAATACTGATAGTATAGATATTCCTCAACATACAAAGACTATCATATATATTGACAAGGGTTTGTTAGTTTTTAGTTGTTTATATAGGACACTAAGCAGGTACTCTTGACTGTGAAAAAACACTGCAGTATTGAAATCTGAAAACATTGGAAATGGCAATTTTCAGATGGCAACAAAAAAAAGGTTGATCAGGTATGCCCTTGATCGTCACCATAATTTAACTTTTAAGGTATTTGTAGACACCTTTTTCTTGAAGCAATGACAGTTTTCACCTGCAAATGAGTACCTATGATGTATTCATACTTCTCTGTGTTATTCACACTACAGAATTTAGCTGGTTATTTTGGAATATATGAGCATAAAGCCTCCCAACAGACAACTTCCACGAATTTGTCCAGTGTCGCATGTATCTGCCAGAGCATGCTCTTCAGTGAAATCCCATACCTGTTTTTGCCATGTCAGAGAGGCTTGCAGTTTAAATCACAAACTCCAATACCTGCATACTGAAGGAATGACAGGATTTGTGGTTACAACAGATAACTTGCTAGATTAAGGGCTGAAATCTGAGAGGCATATGCAGTTCATTATACACGGAACAGTTGAGAAATGATCACCATCAGTGAGAGCAAACACAATAGTGCCTTGAAGCTATGTTAGAAAGATAGCAGTGCTGTTAATAATTAATTCTCTCTGTTGTGTCTGGCATTCTGCCTATGATAGCAAAAAATCCAATAGGATATTGCTATATCCCCCAGCTTGTACAAATCCACCAGGGGTGCACTACAGCTGATATGTTGTTGCCCAACAGTACAAAATTAAATCAAGAAGTGCTGTCAGAAACACCCTCCCTCATCTCATAGAAAGCAATTGAATGTGGGAGATGGGAGAGTGTTGAAAGCCCCAGACTAAAGTTGGAAAAATCTATCTATTGCAGCAAGCCTGCTAGCGGTTGTTAAATCATTCCAGATAGCAACAGAGCTATGCCTTGCCCTTGAACTTTCATCCTTTTCTGTTTTGGTTTTGTTTGTTTGTTTTTAATTTAAATCAAATTTAGCCCAAGCCCTTTTCAAATGGAGGGTCGGGCTATAAGACAGTCCTGCTAAAACAGTCATATATTCTAAAGAAGATAATTTTTATCTGTTTACATAGCTTGCATCCTTTGATCTATTTCTATAAAGGTTTTAATGAAGTGCCATTACAACAGGAATACTGTATAATGTATATAACATGGCCCCAGTCTCCCTGAAGTTAAATCCTTCATGATCATCAATGTGTTTAGACCTACAATGTTTATTCTAGGTAAATGCTGTTATCCAGATTTTCAGAAGCACATTAGAGAAGAAATCAGAGAAATAATCAATGACAGAAAAAAAATTTCGTAGAATAAAAGAACCACAGAATGGTTTGGGTCAGAAAGGATTTTTAAAGATCATCTAGTCCAATCCCGCTGCCATGGGCAGGAACATCTTTCACTAGATCAGGTTGCTCAAAGCCTTGTCCAACTTGCTCTTGAACACTTCCGTTGATGGGACATCAACAGCATCTCTGGGCAACTTGTTCTAATGTCTCACCACACTTATAAAAAATGTCTCCTTTATGTCCAATCTAAATCTACCCTCTTTTTGTTTGTATTGGGTTTGTGTGGCAAGGCGGGGGGGGGTAGCCCCAGCCGGCAACTAAGCACCACGCAGCCGCTCGCTCACTCCCCCTCCCCCAGTGGGCTGG
>NW_010526860.1:75274-75535 GCF_000687285.1 Phaethon lepturus
ACGAGTTCCCCGGGGGAGCAGATCTCCCCCTGCAGCCTGGGCAGGACCCCACGCCTGAAGCAGGTGGATGTCCAAAGAAGACCGTGATCCTATGGGAAGACCATGCAGGAGCAGGCTCCTGGCAGGACCTGTGGACCCATGGAGAGAGGAGCGCAGGCTGGAGGAGATTTGCTGGCAGGACTTGTGACCCCTCAGGGGACCCACACTGGAGCAGTCTGTTCCTGAAGGACTGCACCCTGTGGACGGGACCCAGGCCGGGGC
>NW_010526860.1:75637-93905 GCF_000687285.1 Phaethon lepturus
CCCACGCTGGAGCAGGGAAGAATGTGAGGAGTCCTTCCCTTGAGGAGGTAGGAGCAGCAGAGACAACATGAGATGAACTGACCACAACCCCCATTCCCCACCCCTCTGCGTGGCTGATGGGGAGGAGATAGAGAAATGTGGATAAAGTTAAACCCAGGAAGAAGGGAGGGGTGGGGGGAAGGTGCTTTTAAAATTTAGTTTTATTTCTCATTACCCTACTCTGATTCAACTGGCAATAAATTAAACTAATTTCCCCAAATTGTCTGTTTTGCCCATGACAGTAATGGGTGAATGATCTCTCCCTGTGCTTATCTTGACACACAAGCTTTCCATTATATTTTCTCTCCCCTATCCAACGGAGGCGGGGCAGCGATAGAGCAGCTTTGGTGGACACCTGGTGTCCAGCCAGGAACAACCCACCACTGCATTTAAAACTGTTCTCTCTTGTTCTGACACTACAGGCCTTGGTGAAAGCCTGGGAGAGAGACTTTTTGAAATCTTAGGTCCATAGAATATGTATCAAAGACCTGGAGCATTTTTTTTTTAGTGTGTACACCTTTCAAGTTCATAACCATTTCAAGTTCAGTTCAAATAGTTAGTCTACTAGAGGACTCATACTCAATGTCTTAGGCTCAGGTAGGTTGGGTGTTTTAAGTTACTGACTAAAATTTTGTCCCTGAACTGAGAAATGTTAGAAATAACTGGTATCAGAAATGTCAAGTATTATCCATGTGTGGTTTAACTTCAAATTGATTATGCATCTCCTTCTTCTAATGCCTAATCCATCATGGATTAAATTTAAGGAATTAGTTCAGGGTTTTAACATTACCCAGAAATCATCGTTTTCCTGTGTTGATTGTTCCAAATATTAGTGAATACATTTTCTATTGTCTGTTTGAATTCTTCAACTATCTCATTGTAGAATCTGTCTTTAAGTGCACTTTTACAAAACAGAGGTTGTTCATTACTAGGTGCTAATCAACTTTCTTATGCCTATGATCAATAGATGGTGATTTCTACTTTCTAGCTGGGAAACAAATTTCTGCATTCCATTGCTTATACTCCATCATTTTCACCAGTTTTCTGAAAAGTTTCCAGTCAATATTACTTATATATTTTATATTGAAGCCTTATACTGATAGAATGATACCGATTAGTCAAACTTTGAGTACAATCACTTTATAAAACATAACACAACTAAATGATAGATGACTCCCTGAGATTTTTTGCCTTATGAAATCTCTTTTATCATAGTAGCTCCAAATTAAAAATTGAAAAGAATAATCCTGTACAGATTAATTCGAGGTCAAAGATTTTTCATATCTCTGTCTTTGAACAGGCACTTTGTGTATTTTATTCAAACTCATAAAAATATCCTAGTAATTGTTGTTATATGTTTGTTTTCACTATAGTACTTGGAAATTCTTTAAAAGTGTGTGCAATACAAAAATTGTTAATAATTTAAGGAAGGAATACTGCATACTGTTCTGGCACTCGCACAGAGTAGCAGGTGCAATCAGCCCTATTCTATACAGCACTATTAGAGTACAAACACCCGATGTATAAAAAGATTTTTCCTATAACTATTATGAAATTCACAGTCATTTAGGATGTTTTTCTTGCTGTTTATGGAGAAGATACTTGCAACTGATGTCATGATAATTTTCCTAACACAACTTTTGTCTGCAGATTTTTTTCCTTAAAAAATCAGATTTAACCTCACAATCTTACTGTGTTGTATGGACCAGAATTTACATTGAACACACAAAAGGTTGCGAGATAAAGCACGGAGAGTGACTGAAAATGCTGTGCCTGTTCAGGTAGGTGCAAGTTGATATTGCAGCACATGATGCTTTAGTTGTCTTTATTAGTTGTTAAATGAAGGAAATCAAGCCACTCAGCTGTGGCTTTCCTCTAAGTCAAGTAAGCACAAGCACAGTGTATGAACTGTGTATACCAATTTATGACTATGTTACAGAAATCTAAACATTTAACATATATTTTTAGTTTAGGAATAGATACTGAAAGTTGATGGTTTCCTTCAATTCCATTGAAAATTCAGGGTTCTTAGTAGCACTAAGTACTGTTCAGAATCTTGCAGGATTATCCCCTAATTTATAAAATGAAAGGTCCAATAAACAACACTTTTGCTGATACTAAAGAGAATGTCATTTTAATATGGAGCTCAGGCATGAGGTCAGTGGAGTTTTGTCTCTTGGAACTAAAGGACAGCTCCTTCTGTTTCTTGGGGCAATAAACTCAAATCTCATCAATTATTTCTCTGGGATTTCCAGAAAACTAAACAGATGACAGTTCACAAAGTATTGGTGCTGCTTTATCTGGTTAACTTTTCAGGTTCAGCATTCTGTTTAATAAGTATAGTATCATGTGTGTACTCTAGCTTTTAAAAGAATCAGTAAATTATTCAAAGTGGAGCAGTTTGGTATATAGAAGTATTTAGTGGTGTGTTTGTGTATGACAGTAAAGATTATTTAATTGTCTATGAAGAATTTACCCTAGATTTGTTTATGAAGCCTTTTAATCCCTGCTAAATAAACTATTTCTACTTTGAAATAATAATGTTATTGGACTGATATATTTAAAAACAATTCTAGGATGTCTGCAATGATAGACTTGGTTGACACTAGCTTTCAAATATGTGTTCTCTAAATATTTTTATTTTTTAAAGACAACTTTTTCTTTATTAATAACGCGTGTCTCTTTTTTGACTATTTTTGAAAATTTCTTCACAAAACATTCTTAGCTATATTATGTCCATAAACTCCTCTGAAACCCTAACACATACCTTTTATTTAAAATGTATATGATATTCTTATTTCAAAAGGAATTTTATATCATTGTTGGTTGACAACCATTTTTAAAAAATGAGAATATGAAAATTATATATTATAATGTAATTAGAGGTTGCTTGTTTTCATAAAATTCAGTGAAATTTAGTGAAAACCTGTGAGATTTTAAGACAGAGTATCTGTAGTAATTTAAATTGGTCAATATTTTGCAACCTGCATGGTGCTGTCACATATGCAAACAACTACCCTGAAAAAATATTGCCAAATTCTGCAATGCACTGTTATTTTTTTGACTAGTATATCGCTTTGGAAAATTTCTCCTTCTGAAACAATTTTGCATGTAATACAGAATTAGGAAATCAAGTACTTTCTGCCAGAGCCATGTCTAGTTCATTACTAAGCAGAGTTGTTTTGGGTTTTTTTTTAGTTTTTCAATTTTTTCTTTCCATCATTGAGTATATTATCTTTTTGTGTAACTAATTTTACTGCTGTTTTTTTCCTGTCATCCTACATCTGATTCACAGTTGTTTCAGGAAAAACAACACTGCCCATTTATGACTACCAGTGTAAGAGAAATCTTACTCTTATATGAGTATTAGAGTCTCCATCTGTGTCTCTAATCTTTTTCCTTTTTTATAAAGAGAAAATGCTGATCTAGGCTAATCATTAGACTGCAAACTACCTCGGGCATCTAGTTCTGCAGCAGAAAGTTACAGAGCCTTAAGGTCCTCCCTTCGTATGCTTTCTGTATGTTCATTTTATGTTGAATAGTCAGTCATATGAGAATTTATCAGGAAGAGCCTAATGGGTTATCAGAGTGGGAAGCTCTCTCTCTTTCAATCCACTCTTTTTCCACAGGACTCAATACCTGGACATGCCAGCTTGAAAATTGGTCTTTGACAATCCAAAGGTCTAGAAGACTTGACTCAGTAATTCAGCTTGGGAAGTTCTTCATAACCACTGATGTTGTGAAAAGCATCACTTGCCATTTCCAGACATCCTTCTGATGACGCACACACTACGGCGGTATGACAGTGGTCTGGTGTGTGAAGTCCTTGAGGAGATGAAACACCTTTGACAGTGTTATCATTCTTGGTCTAGACTGACTCTGTTATTGGTTTTATATTATGATAAAAACTAATTATATTTGTATCTTCTCAAATTCACCATCTTTAAGTTTCTCTTTGTGGATCCCCAACATGATCTTATTTACACAAAAACTGACAGGCTTCAAGGGCTTGAGATAAACTAATGCCTGCAGTCAGGTTTAGGGATTCAGGTAGTCACAGTATCCCAGAGAATTGTTTCTCTAGAACTCTTCAGATATCTTTAGGCTGTCCTTGCATGCAATGACAAGAAAATTGTAAAAATATATTAACTTTATTTTCAGTGAACAGTGAGATAGTGGTCAGTTTCCTTCAAGATTTTCCCCATATCCTAGTGCCAGCAACCCTGAAATAAATGCAACCTTTTCCTCTTAAACATTTGTAAAGTAAAAGACCCGGTTTCTGAACAAAGGTGGTTTATACCCAGACAGAATGCAAGTGGGGAAACCTCAAAACTGTTGCTACCTGCCTGTAGAAGCATCTCAATTAGCATATTTACACAAGTTCAGGTACGGGCAGTGAAGTCCAGTCTCACTTTTGGGCATCAGGTACTTAGAAATTTAGGAAATTACCAACACAAAGGAGATGGCCAAATCTCAGAGATGTAACCTGAAGTCCCCAGCTTTAATTCCATTCCTAGGACACCTTTCTCTGCTTCCCTTGATAATTTCATTAAGAATTCATTTGCTTACGTCCAAGACTTCATTGCCATAGCCAGTGTATAAAAACTGGACTTCCTTTGTCTTTTGTGGGTTTAATTTGCCAACACAAGTTCAAGTTCGTAGCTGCTGGAATCCTTAGGAAACCTTCTGTTGCCCACAAGTTTTTCTTCTGTATAATGTAACATTGGCAGCTAATAGCTATGGCCACTAAACTTTTCATCTGGCGGTGAAATATTTCTCTCTCATTTGAGTTGTTGTTGTTAAGTGACAATCTAATTACTGACAGGTGAACAAGTTTGACAGCCTCTTCTAAAAAACTGAGTGATTTGACAGGGTAGGCAGGAAGAAGCTAAAAACGATCTAAGCAAACTAAGAATAATATAAAGAGCAGGTTAGAAGAGTGTTTTGAAGAGGCCCTTGAACAGAATTCACAGAGCTAACAACTTGCCCAGGCGATACCTAAATTGTACCTAAACATTTTGACTATGTATGGAGCAATCTTCCAAAAAACTCCCTCTCTAATCAAGGAAGTAACTTGCAGAGAGTGTCTTTGAGACCTGCAGAGGAAAAGGCAATACTGTCTACAGAAGTTTTGACATCAGTTAGCTCTGTGAGTGTGCCCATCACATACACAGAACTTTTTAAAAGTGAGTTAGAACCTTTCTTTTCCTTGTAATACCCAAGGGATTTGCGTATTTTCAGGCTTCTATAAAAATACCAGACAAGCTATTTACTTCTAGTTAACTGTGTAGAATTTGCACAACCTTATAAATAAATGTCAGCGTACTCGTCTACTTTCAGAAGAAAAAAAGACAAGAAAAAAAAGCACCAACAAAAGGAACATTGTATCACAGTCATAGTAAAGGTTATGCAAAACCTTAAATAAGAGAGAAAATATGTACTGCTTAATTCAGATCTTGTGTCTTACATATTTAGGTAAGGGCCATTTTGATTGCTATTAAATCAGTCTGTCTTTTTTAACTCACTGTGTCGTTATTTACTTGCACTGCAGCACATTTTTTTTGTTCCTCATATATATTTTCTTATCACAGTACTTCCTACACTGGTTGTAAACCATAATAATGGACTTTTTGCTGTGGTCTGACATGAAAATCTAAAGTTGTCAGAAGACTGTAAAGCACATGGCCAAGAAAATTGCCAGTTCTTCAGTGTACAGAGTACGTCAAAGGTAACACAGGCAAAAGCTGCCTTCTGTTTGCTGGCAGAATGCACTTTTGTCACTTTCTTGCATGGAGCCACTTTATTACAGCTATTAAGAAACATTGCATGAGGTCCTGAAGTTGTAAAGAAGATGAAATGAGACGGTGCTGCACAAGCCAGATGTACTTGTAGAGACATTCCAAGTCCTAAATATCAATCTTCTGAATTGCAAAGGCCATTTATATGTGTATATGGTTCAAAGAAGAGATGTTGGCAACACAAAAATACTAGTAATTCAATAGTATGTACCCAGTTCATGTGAAGTAATGAAATAATTTTATGCTCTTACTTTTACTTAGGGTACTAAAATTCTCATCAGGGTCTAGACAAACATTGTTTGGCTGCCTGCTTCTGATTCAGGGACGATTGTATGTAGAGTGCGTTCTGCCAATGCAGCTCCAAGGATTGTGCATAATATTTGATATTGAAACTAAGACATATCCCTCCAAATACATCACCATCATTTTGCTTCTGTTCCCACTGAATTAGAAAGGCTTGCAGTGCTTGGAATGGTTTGCTGGGTTTGATTCCAGATAATAGCAATCGATGCTGTTTGTCTAAGGGGTTTCCTTGGTTCTTGACCTACAACATCTGGGGCAGAAAAATAGCATAGCCACCTTACATGTTTCCTCCTCCAAGAGCAATAGCAGAGAGTCTTGAAGACAGTACTGCTTTTCTTAAAAGATCATCCATAAGTATTTTACAACAAAAGTGCTGCTGTGCTTCTGATCTCTGATTTACTCTGTTGTACACGTGCAGTTTATTTTCACAACAGTTATGTTTGGATATTTGGTCTTTTCAAGCAACTGCTTATCACTGTCCTGTGAAAGAGGGACAGGCAGTGTATGGGGTGAAATTCTGCTCCACAGAATTAACAGCAGCTTTTATCACTCCTTAAAGTGTGATAACTTCACCTTTGTTTCTTGCACCTTGGTTAGATAAATTCTGCATTTGGTTGAAGAAACTAACATACAGAAACATATAGGTGTTTCATTCATCCCTGAATCTCCTTTACAGATTAAACCCACAAATTGTCCTTGCTTTTGTGTGACATAGTTTAAATGAGGAAGTACTCAAGGAAGCGATCACTTTCATGTCATGTTAAGAAGGTCTGTGCTAAATTGTGCCATTTCCAAAATCTCTTGCTTTTCTAGGAAATTCTAGAACTAAGTATGAACTGCCCCACAATAACTATGTGAGGACAAGAATAATACACTGTGCCTAGCAGCAGTCTTGCTGTGATGAATTTTGAAAAGCAGTGCAAGGTAGCTGTCTGGTCCTGCGTAGATCTAAGACACATTCTGATGTTTCTGTATATGTTCACTTTCCAGAATTCTTTTTCTGTAACTTTTCTGTGATCAAACAGATGCAAGTTACCTTAATCTATATAGTCCTTTAAGTCATCTGGGTCTTATCTTTCTTGTGCGTTTTCCATTACCAGAATCAATGCCTTCCTTTTGGTATTTTTTATTTCATGAATAAGTAGAAAATTATTTCTTCTCTGACATGTCCAAGTTATTGCATTATTTATGGCAAATTTTCTCTCCCATTGCTTTTCTTAAGTTCCCTTCAGAGCCTATTTTATATCTTTTTTGGCAGTGTATGTGAGATGCTTTCTGTATACTACTATTTTACTTTTATTTCAAATAAAAATAGCTGCTTATTTTTTTAATATATTTAGCCATACAATATTATGGCAAAGAATGAACTTGGATAACTGGAAATTCACCAGTGCAATACTAGAACTAAGTAAATAATTTCTGGTTTGCAGCAAATACTTTGACACATTGTGTTGTTCTATGTACACATCAATATTTTATTTTATTCAGCTAAATTTTTGGTGTACAATCTAAGGCTGTATGAATGTCTTTGGAGCACATTTCTGTTGTCTGAGTGACTGCCTCTCTTATATTTTAAGGCCAAACTAACACTTATTAAATTTTAAATTTTCTGTTCTTATTCTGTAGTGCATACTTACAGGCCACGCTTTGTACGATTCTTGAATCTTTGAAATTTAGATGAGGAATTTATCTCGTTGCTTCATAACCCCTTGTGAATACTATGTTCCATCAAAATTCTCATACACTCCTCAGTGTAAATATAGCCTTAATTCTAGCGCTGCTTGAAAACAAGGCAAATGGAGGTTTTTTTTTGGGTGTCTCACATGTGATAAATTCCTCTGCAGCTTCTGTGAGAATATAGCTTCCGTTGTGCAATTGTGTATATATGTGCCACTACACAGATGATACAAATGTATTGGACATCTGTTTCATGAACAATGTCTTGTGCTTGACAGAATGCAATATTATGGACATATTCCTTCAAATAGCTTCAAAGTAAAAATAAAATTCAGCAAGGAATGAAGACTGTCTTTAGTTCTTTAATCTTCTGCCTCTATGCCCTTGTGGATTAATCTTGAGTTGTGAGCTTGGATAAATATGTCTGGCAAGAAAATGCTCTCACTCACTCTTGTTTTCTTTTTGTCTTTTTTTTTTTTTTTTTAACTTTTAAGCTCTCCAGACTCTAGAGCCTAAAGTGCACATTATTATTTTCAATGAAGAACTCTCCAGTGAGATCGTCAAGTTCCATATGCAATTAGATTTGCTGGTAGTTCTGTCAGTCATGCATTGGCACTGTATACCTACTTTTAATTTACTCACAGTCTAATTTGCAAAGTTCATCCAAAGGCAAGTGGTATTTAGCAAGTTTGAAGGGAAATGGGGGAGGTGTTTTAGTTGTTTTAGGGATGGGGGTTCAGTCTTGACAAATAGGGAATTCCATTTGCTCTTCATTCACTTTGTTTTCCTACCAAAGTCAGGATAAACACTTCTGTTGTTCATCCCACTCTGCATGAGAGAAGCCTCCCTCGTCATATTATCCATCAGCTAAACATAGATTACCTGAGTATTCTTGGTAATGCCTATAGCTGGACAGAAAATTAAAAGATACTTAAAATGGATTAATCATTGTTTATTTTCTCTGAGTATGTGATAAAGAGACATTTTGATTCATCTTCAAGGAAAGCAGTACTTATATATGGAGCTAGATCATAAAGAATATATTTAAATTTAAATACACTCATTTTCAGACCTGTTATGGAAAATTGCTATGAAATGAGATATTATTCCATGTAGTTTAATTTACCACGTTCAAATGTAAAAACAAAACTGAGATTGCTTGGACGACAAATAATATGGGATTTGGTGTAGCTTAACAAAGGAAAGCAACATGAAAAAGCAATTTGAAATTCATGTACCTTTTCCTACCTTTTCTAAATGAATTAGAGCTCTTTGGCTTTGTCAAGACTCCTGATTAATGAACCAGTTATTCCATTAAGAAAGAAATCATAACCTCTTTTAAAGAAGTTGGGGGATTTTTCTAAACATTTTGTTGCAGAGAAATAAGATAGATTTTTTGGACCCAGTGGGCTTTACTTCTTTTATAGTTTTCTGTTTTTTCCAGAACATCTCTACATGTAATATGTTGCTTCAGTTTTCTTTCTTCAGCCTCAAGAAGCAGCTCTTACTTTCAACAAATTTATACCAGTTTGTCTCAGATGAATCTCTCATCTTGAAATTACAACAGTTTTTTAATTAAATGATAAAAAGTTATAGCAATTAGGTGAAAAATCATATCATCAAACATCCATTTCATATCCAATTCAGCTGAGTAATTGCAGCACAATGCTTACAAACCTACAGAGTTTAAAACGTAAAGCTTCTCTTCATTCTACAGTGAAATGGAATAAGGAATATGTTTTTATCTATTTGTGGACAGTTCACAGAGAGGAAAATGAGGTTGAATTCATGGAATAAGTTATTCACTGCTAATTATACACTGCTCTAGCATCAATGGAAAAATCAACCACAAATACACTGCAATAACTTAGCAACGTGAATGGGAAGTGTAGCTGTTCCCTGATGCACATGAATACAAGATGCTAAATTGTATGAAAATGGCCCCAGGATATTGTTTCAGATTCTATATTGGTTTCTGTATGAATAAAGCTGCTGCAGTGGAAAGCCAAAGAAAACAAACAACTCAGAATTTTTCTACTGGTAAAAAATATATCAGGTAAAATCCATTATTCTCATGGATCAGGAGTTCAGGTTAAATTACAAACATTCACTTGGCCAGTTGCTTTCTTTTTCACCCTATTATCCTAGATATTTGTTTGCTTGGTAAAATAAAAAGGTTTATTCCTTACATCTCACTTCTCTTTTTGCTTTGATCCTTCAAGTGGACCTAATCCCATGTTTGTAATATCCTAATCCCCTGCTATGGAAATTAATGTGGTGTCACACATATTCAGTATTATGTAGTTCCAGTGCCAGAAGGGACAGTGAGCCTTGAAAAGAGCAAGATATTCTAAAAAAAAAAAAAAAATACCCAAGCAGACGAATAAGCAATCTTTTCAATAAATATGTAACATGTGGCCAAAATTGCATAATGTTACTGAAAGCATAATTTGCTCTGCTGGGTTTGAAAGGTCCCACTTCTTTTTCTTTTCTTGAGCTAATCAGGAAGGCATCACACATTTTGATTTCAGATATGAGGGCACTAAAAAGGCATAATCTTCTCAGTGAAAAACTCTCAAGGGAAGGATTTTTTCCTAAAATAGTCACATGAATCTTTGGGAGGTTTTTGGAAACAAATCCTTCTAACATTTCCAATAGTTCCTTCCACTGGGAAAACACACAAGAGAAGAAGAAAGCAAAGGAAATGCCTCTTATCTTCTGGGAAGATGGGGTAAATTTCTCAGGCAAACCCCCTCGTGTATTCATCATTTCCATAGTTCGTGCAAATGTGAAGGGGAAGCCAGCTCTATCTTGTCAAAGGTGTCCTGGACTCTTTGCTGGCTCATGGGCTCTAGGTCACAGATGGATTGCTGGAGGCCTGCTGAGTTAGATTTTATGAGACAGTTACTAGTCCCAGTATCCCTCTGGAAAAGGAATCTCCACTGCACATGTTTGCATCTATATGTTCGATATATCCTCATGAAACCCCCTCGTTTTCCTCTATGCTTTTCTTTTCTTTGAGAATAAAATATTCATTTTTCCACTGACCCTTATCTTAAATGTTGTTACCAAGGCGAGGGGGGGGGGGGAACCCCACAACAAAAAAACTCCCAAACAAAACAACCTTTTAATGTACATTTCATTTGAGAAAAAAGTGCCTATAATTGTTTTGCTGATTCTGTAGATCTGCAAACAGACTGAAAGTATCTTTAAGATTCGTTTTAATAGGGATGCTGAGGGGAACTGAACTGTAAAATCATTGTCTGTAAGTCCATTTAAGAACTTGTCCCTTCATTCCACATGTCTCTTTCCCAAGAACATTTAGAAATGTGTTTTTAATTATCTTGAACATCTGATTAATTTCTACATTGCGAACTGCAGTCCTGGTGGGAAGATACCTGTCAAGGCGCAGCAAGAATAAAATACATCTCTTCTGAGAAGTATGGAATATGGTTAGTCCAGTTTTCAACTCTTGTATTATCGTTCTTAGGCTTATTTTTTTTTTAAAGCATTAATCTCAAAATATTGCTGGTAAACAATTTACTTGGTAGTTCATTATACTGCCCAGCAGGCAGTGAAATCAGCAAGAACATGGGCTTCTTGGGCTGCTCCATATGTTTATTTGCCAGCATGTACAGAAAACAGCCTCACACACAGATACTGAAAATGCTGAATCAAGCAAATGTAGACGGAAAGGCTGGAAGAGAGGGAGTGGAGGATGGGGAGAGAAGACAGAAATGTGGATGGGAGATTTCTCTCCTGACAGAGGAGAACGGTGCCAGAGCCCTGAGTGCACCCACACGTGTTACCGGACCAGCCCCACCAGGTGCCCTCTCCCTGTGGCATGGGGATGCCGTTCAGGTCCTGGCTGGGGTTTGGCCCCCAGTCTGTCCTGCAGCTCCAGGCTGACCTCCAAATCCCGCAGACACCTGGGGCGTCAGCATGCAGAGGCAGGTCAGCACCACAGCCTCCTCCAACAACCCAGCCGCCAGAGCCGCCCCTGCTCCCCTCTTCCCAAACTTCTCAGTGGGATCAGGTGAAGATACAGGATTTGTGGGAGAGCAAGCTGACTAGTGTCGTTCCTCTGACTCCTTATTCCCTTTCTATTCCACCTCAGTCTGATAAAAAACGATGTTTTATCAGTACAAGAGAGAGAAAAAGATGATTGGTGACAAGAACACTGCCAAAGTGGAGGAGGCATATAGGAAGATTTATAATGCTATGTATACTGTGACTATTTTGGTTTTAATTCATTTGTGGAGGGCAGCTTCAGAGGGTTCCCCCTGTTAAATCAGGGACTTCGTGTTTGACGTTATACAAAAACAGAAGAGAGCAGATGAGGTAAAGAGCTTGTAGTCTCAGAATCCACCTGAAATGCCTGCAGGCATCTCTTCTGCCAGACAAGCTGATCAGTTAGAGTACGTTTCAGCCCCATCAGGTAGCCCAGGATTACACTGCTGTTATTTTTTCCGTACTGAATATCATAGAACATTGCAGCAGGATGTTGAGCAACATGACGGACCTCTCTAGCTTTAGTTGTTCTCCCCAGCTCCTTCAAATAAAGAAAACCTTGTTCAGTGAAGTGTGTTGTAGTAGGGCTTTTTAAAATGTGTGTTAGAGAAAAAACCAGGTATAAGTTGTGTTTAGAAAACCACTACCAGTGGTTCCATGACTACTAATTTCCTGTGAGGTTTCATTACTGGTCTTGGACTGGTCCCAGAAAAGAGAAAAAAACAGGTATAAGTTGTGTTTAGAAAGTATTGGTAGAGCCTACCAGTGGTTCCATGACTACTAATTTCCTGTGAGGTTTCATTACTGGTCTTGGACTGGTCCCAGAAAATTTTTATCTCCTAAATACATGGGCTTTCTACGCAAGTGACAAATAAGGAAAAAGGAAGAAGACAGGTTTTGAGAGACCTATAAAAAGCTATGGAAAAATATCTGTCTAAAGTACCAATTCCCAGAAAAACACAACATTAGCAAACAGCACATCAAACATTTAGCTAATAATAGAAACACAGCAATTCTCTCTCCCCTGAATATATCCCTCAACGTTCTCCAATGGAGAGGACGCATTTATGAGAAAATGTCAGCTGAGACGTTTCCTTTACTAAAGAACATAACTTAGTTACTCTTATATACTTAGTGATTTCTAGTGCTTTGGTATGCTAGTGGTGTAATTCCACAATACTTTCTTAGGTGATAATCCTTCTGTAAAATGGAGTTCCTTGTCTGTGGTATCCTACCCTAAAGGCTCTGGTTGCTGTTGGAGTAAAATGTATCTGTGCATACACAGACTCAGGAATCTCAAAAAATGTAGAACACTAGCAAATATGAAGGCAACTTGTAACACCTTAATATTGTAAAGCCTTTAAGCTGGCATAGTTCTTTTTGGCATACCTCAAGGAATGCTGTGGTATAACAGATACATGAAGACATAGATTAGTGATACCCATGGTTTTATTTTCCCTGAAATCCTTACAGAAAATCTTTAATAACTTCCATGACACTTTCTCAGTATCAGATGTAGGTTTTGAAATATTTTTTTAGTCTGTAAGAGATATTACAGTAAATTATATTATTTTATTCCTTGGGTAATTCCATTGAATTCAGATTATTTTTTAAAATAGAGTGATACTTAGGTTAAAAATGAGAAATCTTTATTCTGCTCCCCCATGTGGTAGCTGCCAGCCCAGCCTTTGGATATGCCACAACTTATAACAAGCCCATTACCTAAATTCCCCAATAAAACTTTTTAAAGTGCTTTTCTTTGTGAATCAGCTGCTACCAATAAGAACCAAATGACAGAACACTGAAAGTAAATCCTACTGTTTTGGAAAACTCCCCATTCATCTACCTTGCAGAGGAGGACAGGCTGATTTTCATATAGGGCAGGACAAATGGAATCAAATACATTATTTCACAAAATAATTTGAGTAAAATAAATAATTCAGTGTTACTAGGTTATTGCAGAATGGCTCCTATGAAACTACTGGCAAGAACAGACTTGCATGAAGTCAGTTCTGGCACTTAGCTTAATTCATGGAGGTCAGGAAGACAAGTCTATCTGCTTGGTTAGTACATCATTCTTGTGCACTACATAAGAATATTTGAAGAAACGTGTGCTGAGCCCAAAGGTTTAATAATATTACGTTCTTTCAAACACAGGCAGTGACAGTTTGACTATTTGAATGTGCCTCTGTGTGTCACTGTTCTGTCTAACAATGTATGAAAGTATGAAAGACTAAATTAGATTAGAAGGAACTGTAACTTTCATACTAGCCTATACTGTGGGTTTTCCTACATAGCCAAGAATACAGTAAAGATTTCTATCAAATTTGCTGTACACCAAAAAGTATAAGGTTTATACCCACCATTTACTTTCCAACCAGGTTGCAGTAGAAGTTAATTCCTTGGGAAGCAATGCCATTACTTGTCAGCTCCAGCCTGTCTCAGCGTGGGATTCAGAATATCTTCTAGCGATAGTACAGTGCACCACAACGTAATACCAAAATTATGCATTCCAGCCTCTGATTTCTCTATTCCATGATAAGCAAAAGCAAGACTGATATAAGAGACCACTTTGCAATGTACCAATCTCAGCAGCAGGAAAGATGTTCAGAGGAGACAGTAGTTTTCAACTTTATAAACCATGTTAAAAAATTAAGCTGAATTCTTCAAAGTTATTGCTGTAAAGAGATGGAGTTCTTTCAGTCAGCCAGAATATCCTAAGTAGTTGTTGTTTAGTTTCATAGCTACAGTTTTATTGGCCAGATGGACAATTCCTTATGCTCTTTTTTCCAGAGTTTTCTTTGTTTCAGTTGTGCAATTGGTGATCATTAGTCAATCAGGATGCAAGTACCCGCATGATAGAATAAGGACAGAGATGTCAAGATGACATAGACCTCTGAGTGTTTTTTGAATATTTAACTCTGTTTATCTCTCATTACAAGTAAAAAAAAAATTATGCAAATACAACTAAAAACATTAGTATGTAAAATACAACAACTGAAAACATTAGTATGTAAAATACAACAAAACCATTGGCCAGGGATAATTTTTCCCTTTTGTAATATTTTAAGTTAATAATGCATAAAAATACCACTAATAGTATGGTGGCTTATTCATATTCAATATTCTTAGCCTAGTAAAAGATATTGTCCCATGTTTTTAAAGAGATTTTGCCTACTTTAACATGGACATTGAATTTCAAAGCCTTAAAAGGAGCCTGTTTCAAAGGGCAGATAATTACTGTTTCTGAGAACTGGTCCTCTTCTGCATACCCCATATTTACTAGTGATATAAAAAAAATCTTGACCTTGAGTCTCCGCATGTTTTCAGAATGAGCATTGCTGAGTCCATTGTCTATGTTTATTAATCCTAGCTATGATTATTAGCCCCATAAAGGTAAGCATTTTCCAATTATGATTTTAATAATAGTAATTCTGGGTGAGGTTTTAGCTAAACTGTCCAGGTGAAATCAAGGTTATTATCCTTTCATCGTTGAGGTTAATATTGTAAATACCAGTTATGTTTCTTGCTGAAGGACTGCTTCAGTAATTCACTGCAGTGAAATGACCTCAGTTTCTGGAAATGAAGATCTTCTAAAGGTTCTGGCAAGAAACTATATAAAGCAGTAATCAGAAGTCAGTGCCACAGAATGGGATAACGCTATCTTCAGTCTTATTTAATTTTGGGGATATAAAGATTCTTTCCTTCTTAAAAATTCAGATTAAAGGGAGAAGGTAATTCTGTAATTTACACCTCTGACATTAAGCTGAAAAGCAGCACTGCAGACACCTGCTTCAGAATTGTCATTGTTTCCATGGTGCCACTTTCCATCACCTATTTTTAATAGTTTACACAACAAGATCAAGGGTGTCCCAGCTGTTACTGCCACTGTTGCTAAGCAACCTTTAAATCAGAGTTCAAGAAGACAAAGAATCATGCTTGAAAAATTTCTCAAGTGTCTGCTTTTCCCCTTCTTCTTCTGTCTACACTATTTTTCAGATGCCATGTTTTCTCCTCCTTTTTTTGCCCCTTTCAAATTCTGTGTGAATCACTGTAGCCTCCAAAAAGCATAAGGCACCTTCTAGCTACAGCAGCCACTGCTTTATGCCAAAGAGGAAGATGTGGCATTAAATAAAGGGCTTAAAACATTTACATTTTTTTCAATTAAATCCAAATATTTTTAGAGCTCTGTAACCCGCTGCTGCTGTTGTGTAACATCTGTGCATGACTGCATCATGGACTGACACACCGATCAATGGAGAGAGATTCAGAGCTTGCGGGGAATTTCAATGCCCTCCTGTGCCTTCTGGAATCTTAATGCTGTCACCTGCGAAAGGCTCAGAGGTTAAAAACACCCAGCAAGAAGGAAGAGTTAGCATGGATGACCCTGGAAAAGTTTGGGGCTGAATCTCTGTTCTAGAATGTCAGTATTTTTCAAACTTTGTTGCTCAACCATTAGCATCCCTCCCCCTGCACTACTAATTGTATGACAAGCAGTAGATACATTAGCTGTGCTAATGCTGGAAATCAAGCAGTGCTGTGGAATGTAAGGATCAAGGAAAATACTAAAATTAAGAGATCCTGCATTTCATTTAATATCTTTGCTTGGTTCAATAGCCTTCCTTTTATTTAACCAATCAAAACTTTTATGGCTCCAGGTGATCTTTTCTGTTCTATCTTAGATACTCCCTTTTCTGTTTTTTCTTCCAATTCTAAATGCTTTAGCCCATACCATACCTGCTTGAAACCTTTCCCTTCTTTACACCTCTCACTGAAAGCCATCAGGACAGTGTATCGTCTTTCCTACCCTCTTCGGTTGCAAATTTTTTCTACAGGATTATTTTTTTAAAATGCAAAACACTATCTTAATAAATTCTATTTCGAATTCTGCAGATGAGAACCACTCTCTGCTGCTGCTCATCACCTGTTCACACTCCCAAAGCCACTGTCGTTCCCACAAATGATACCCTCTCTGGGTTTTTAACCTTCATGCTAGTCCATAGTTTGCCTAAACATAAACAATTCACTCATCTTGTACTGAGCACTTCAAATCGCAATTTTCACTCATTTAGAAAAAATCTTTCTGCTCAGTTTTCCAATTGAAAAGAATTTCTACGCAAATTCAGTGTCCAGAAGAAGTTGTTGGTCAGAGAGACAGAACTGTGGGCAGCTCCACCACCTTCCCTGCTACACTACTGCCACGTTAACTGTGCTCAACTTGAGAAACGACCTAGAAGGTATAATAGCTTGTTCTCTGCATCCCTTCAGCCCTCGGCCTTACTGTTTGACCCCCTTATAGAGACTTCTCAGCAAGAGTGTCAGTTGTGATGGCACTTTTTATTTATTTGTTTGTTTGTTTGCTTGCCTATTGTCAGGAAACATTTATCCCCTGGAAACAAGACTGAGATCACCAGATCTGTTTAAGGGAGGGTACTGATCTGCTGGATGATGCAACCTTTGGTCTCTATCTGTCTGGTCTGACTCTGAAACTGTCACAGGGAAATAAATTGCTCAGTCTGTGAAACCATTTGACCCTTATTTTGAGTTCATCTGTGTTGGTGTAAATTAAGACAAACCTTATCACAGTTACAGAATGACCAGTGATGTAAAATTGCCTTAAGTAGGATAGTCGACATTTAGATCTTTTATCCAAAAAGTAACTCCATTGACAGTGTTTAATGTGCTCTCTAAAGTCAGTCCCACTATTCTGAGTAAATTAATAGATCGTGCCTCAGATTTATTTCATTGATTTCTATGCACCCTTTCAAGGAAATATAGTCTCTTAAAACTCCTAGGTAGACACGTACGTACGGCAATGTATCTGTCCTCACTAATACTCTGAAAATATTTCATGGTTTTGTCTGGATTCTAGGCATCGCTCTAGATTTTGCTACCCTAAAATTCCGAAGGAATATACTCTGTTTAAATGAATGCTGTTACAATAATATTTCCTATATGAAGTCTGAAGCCACGGATAGGAAATTTTCTGGCATACTAGTTTGGAAGCTTTGAAAACATTTTGCTTTTTTCCCAGAGAATATGGAGCTGCAGCTCCTAATTATTATTCTACAAGGTGGTTTTAGCACCTTTGTAGTTACATATGTTTTTCAGAATGTCTGTGTTTAGCAGAATCTTGTCTACAGCCATTAAATGAACAAGCTAATTTAAACACGGTGACACAAAAGAGGTCCAGGTCTGGGGCCCTGGCATCTGCCTGAAGGGCTGAAGGCAGAATCACAGCCCTCAGCCCGTGCACCAGCCCCGATGGCTGAAGAAGAAAGTTAAAAAATGCGATTAAGACACAGTTGCTGCCTGAGCCTGTGCCTCGGCTTACCCTGCAGAGGTGAGCACCGTTTTGCAGCCTGCGGCTGGGCGTTAACGCCGAACGCTAGCGCGCCGGGGCCGGCGGCTGCTGCAGGCGGGGGAGCGCGGCCGCGCAG
>NW_010526861.1:0-68727 GCF_000687285.1 Phaethon lepturus
TGGGCTGGCATCAGCGGGAGCTGGGGGGTGACGTGCGGAGGGAGGGAGGGCGTGACGCCGATGATGGGGGCCTGGACGTTGGCAGCCGGGCTGAAGGTGGGCGGCTGTGTCATCCCGTAGGAGTGCGTGATCAGGGCGGGCTGGCTGCCTGCCGCCACCGTGGTGACCCAGGGCGCTGCACCTGTGGCAAGAAGAAAGGCCGGCAATGGTGGTAGGATCAGCACGGGGGAGACCAGAACAAAAATAAACACCCCCAGTCTTCCCCTCCTGCACCCGCACCCACTACTGAACTGCGCCGACGCACCCTTCTCCTTCACGGTATCTAAAGCTGTTTAGGGTCTGGAACCGTTCCCAACCGGTAAGTGCACAAAATTGCTATGGCGATGTGAGTGCAATTGTTAAAATACTCCTCAGGTGACATGCGGCATGTTTGCGGTTTTATGTATTTTGCACTTTATGCAGCTTAAGCGCGTGCTTCCAAGAAAATTAACCTCTTTCCCCACCGTGCTTTCATGGCTCCCTGACAAACACTCTGTGTGTATAATAATGGTGCTGCAGCCACTACAAAGAGATTGTAATTAGGCGTCTGGCATAGTAGCACAATGTATGATATGTGTCTGGAAGCTGGAAATCATTTCAGGTAGTTCTGGACATAAAAGAGGTCTTAAAGTATTACAGAGTGCCTTTTCCTCTAGTGAAGGCAGAGAAGGAGAAAAAAAAAACCCCACTCTAATGAACTTGCAGGCATCTTAATACATTTATATTAGCCCCAGCACAGAAGAAACTTGAGAGGTCTTTACAATGAGAGAAAAACCCTGGTAAAGAATAAAGAAAGGGCTCACAATGGAGTCTAATTTACGGAGGCAAATGGAGATAGTGCATTGAATTTGCTTTGAACGATTTTCTCTTGTAGAATTACAAATAAGATTAGAAACATACCTGGGTTTTCATTCTCCCTCATCTGTTTAGATGGAGGCTCATCAGTGTCCCAGGGCGTGGACTGATTGATGGGTGTCTGTCCCCACCTGACGCTCGTTGCAAGTCCTTGAGGCTGATTTTCAGTCTTGGAAATGCAAGGTGTCTACCAGAGAGAGAGAAAAATACAGAATAAAAATGTTTAGACTATTGGGAATAATTGCTGCTCCTCATAGCTAGTAGCTTGCTTGCTTGTTTGTTTGTTATAGTCCAAGAGGATATCCTAAAATCTTTAAATATCATTCTCCTCCAGGCTTTTATGACATGTCCATATGGAAAATACAATATATTTGAAAAAAATCCACAACAAACTAGCATTTTCAGAAATAAGTTGCTTCTTTTGCCTTGAAAATAAAAAAAACCAAAACACATATGGTAATGTCCATTCACTCACAGCTTACATAAAATGGGACAATCTTCTATTTGCTCAATCTCTTCCAAGAATGGTGAGTTTTGTTTAGCAGAAGGCAGAACAAGAGAGACTTATTTACAACCGTAGGACAAATTACTGTAGAACAGTAAATAGAAGTCTTAGTATTTACTGGCTGTCAACCCTTAAAATTGAATGCCAATTAAAAAACCCAGCATAACAGCCATTGGCTGCTGAAGTGGGTATGTTGGCAGTTCTTCAGAGATGTTTAAAATAACTGTAAAGTCAGGGAAATATCGGGGCTGAATAATCATCAAAGGGGATATGATCTGAAAGAGATTTCTTGATAAAGAAACTATCATGTGAATTTAAATGCTAAGCCAGCTCCCCCCCTGCAGTTTCAGGGGTTCTTCCCAAACAACCATGCCTTTGCTGAGAGAAGGCCTGTAGAAAACGAGGGTGCTCCAACAGGTCTCATTTATTTAACTCTGCAGCATATTTCACTGCTGGAAGATTAGAAGTTTTTTTGTTTTGTTTTTACTGGTGTCAGAACCTCTAAACTAAGAAAACGGAACCAGCTGCCTATTGCTGAATGAGTATTGAGGACTGAAGCCGTAAACAACAGGAGAGCAGTCTGAGCGATCGCTTGTTTGCCTTACATCTGGGAAGTAATTTAGCTCCGAGACGGGAGTACAGAGGCTCCATAAATGCCCTGGGTCACATAGCACCAATGAAATCTCTGTCAACACCAGCAGCTTTTTTCCCCATTACCAGTAGCTCAGTCACCCCGTGAAAGAAGTCATTAGCAGACCCATTTATGCCCTCTGCAGATACATGCACACCTTTCCCAAGCCCATCAGTCATTCCTCGTGTCTTTAGATCCACTGGAGGTGCCTGCTTCCTCCTGCCCTCCCTTCTCCCCACTAACACTTTCACTCGCTCTTCTGCCCTGCTCCAACGCTCCCTCCTTCAACCAAGTGCACCCAACACCTCCAATCACCCACTCTCTTTTCCACCTGAGCTTTATCCTCCTTGGGCTCTGGGAGTCAGGAGTTCTGACCTGACTTGAGTGCAGACCTTGATGGAGGATGGGGTTTTTGCTGTGCTCCTAGAAGCCACAATGGGAATATTTTCCCCTCTAGAAATGCTATACTTTATTAAAAGCAGACGTTCACAGGGAAATATGATCCTTAATGTCTTTTTTTGTATGGAATCTTGAAGTTAGAATTTTCAGCTTGTGTCCAAATTATTATTATTTTTTCTTCACCATGCATCAATTTATTCTTTTCTGTGGTTTTGGAGGTCTTTTTGTTGTTGTTGTTGTTAGTTTTATTTTGGTATTTTGTTTTTCATTGGTTTGAGGTTTTTTTGGTAATTTGGTAATTTAGCTTCTCCAGATTTTTTTTCTGTCTTGCTGGCACCAAGGACAATGATATTCAGGTTTTAGATTCACATTTCCTTCTGCCCTTACCATTTCAACTTTTGCAACGGAAATAAAAATGAGAGTCAGGAAAGGCAAAAAGAGAGCACATGCAGACAAGCAAGAGCTTTAAGATTCCTTCTGCTGTATTCATGGAAGAGAAAGGGCAGGAGGGGGAAAAATAAATCTCAGTTTTAAAATTATTTCTATTTATAAATTGTCATGAAAAAAGGCTTAATCTGAATACCTTTTGCTTTTACATTGTACAAGGTCTTTGACACAGGAGGATTTAACACTGTTGGTGGTTTACCAGTTCATGTTAGCAGTATCCCTTTGGATCTAACTAAACTGTTTAACAGTGGACAAAGAACTCTGCAGTAGAAAAAGAAAGAAGAAAATAAAGAAGCACCTCCACCATTCTCTGCCTAGAAATCAGCTAAGAAATTCCCCCCAGAAACACTGCTATTTATCCCAAAGCAAAGCTTTAATAAACAGTAAATGCAATATAGAGAACAGGGCATTTTTATGAACAATCCAAGATGGACAGGAGGATTCAAGACTCAAATCATGCCCTGCACATTCCACGTGTGGCATCTGTGTTGCATTTCTTTGTTGTATGAACTGGGTCTTGGGAGTGGTTTTGAAAGCCATACTTCTCATTTTTGTGTGGCATTGCCAAGATGTGCAGCATCTTGTGTAACTTTGGTGCATCCCCAACCTGCTTTAAAACAGTGTCGATCTAAAATAAGAAAAAATATTCCTGTACCTTAAATAATACAGAACCACACACATGCTGTAATTTTAAAAGAACCCATATGTTTTGTACAGAACGGGTAAGAAAGGGAGTATGTGACACTACTCTCTTAAATCCTACAAAAATCCAGTTGCCTATTTGGCAACTGAGAGCTTGCTTTCAAAAAAACTTGAGCACCAGATCAGACACATAAAATTGCTGGAGTTTGCACCCAAATCTGGATCTAAATTCCATACTTTGAGCATTAATAAAAAGGAAACAGCTTCAGGTTTGATGTCAATAAATACTTCTCCTTTGCTTCCACAAAACGCTATTTTTTTTCCAAGAAAACATTTTCACTAAATATGCGCAGAAATCCTGCTTCTTAGAGGCTCAGTGGATTTAAATGCACAAGTCCAGCGCATGCTTTCAAACTGTACTCTTGAGCTGGTATGTTTTTCATCAGAAAGAGCTAGAGATTAGTTGGTAGGAAATTACAACACACATTCATGAAACACAGTTTGGACAATAATGGTGGTGGAAACAGAAAAACAATCTACTAGGCTTCTCTTTTTTAACATATATATATTTCTGGTTTCTGATCTGATTTCTGCATTACTTTTCTTAATATATGAAGGGTTACATTACAAGTGTTACATGTCTCTGATCTGATTGCAGCAATTACCTATTTGTGTATCTGGAAAGCAGAATTATTTCCAACGTTATCAAACAGAGGAACTTTCTGTCCGTGCGCTCAGGCACACGACAGCACTCTATTTGATGCTTTTAATGTACAACATAAATGACCAAAAAATGGCCTGTATTATACTAGTTGTGCAGGGGGAAGAGATGTGTTCCATTAGTGATCTGCAGACTTCACAGAAACTAATTGTACTATGTTACACTTTTATCTTTAGCTTTCAAGTCAGATGCTTGTTTGAATTAAACACGAACCACATGAAAAAAAGGAAATGAATTACAAAATCTACTGGGTATACATTTTAAAATACTGCCAAATGTCTATTTACATGAAAAGATAAGAAGGTTTCTAAAAGGTCTGTTGAAGCCTGGCTATTCAACAGCAGCACTGGCTATTTAATTGCCTGAAATTTATGTCAGACTACAAAGATTACTAAAGCAACCATTAGCATCTTTGTAGCACCCCTAAAATGTTCAATCTGTGCTCTTTGTCACGGATAGAGTACCCCAAATCCAAATCTGAGGATTTTTTTCCTCTTTTGTTTGAAATAACCGTTAAGAACAAATAAAATTTTCAGTCGAAGCTTGCATTTCACCTCATGCCTGCCACTTTGAACTCCAGCAGCGAGCAATCTCCCTGTTTTAAGGAAATTAACTGCAATACAGATGTACAGGCAGAACGGAGCAAGATGGAACAATTTCAGAATTACATGAGACTAACACAGACAAGTTGCCAGGTTGTCGATTTTTTGCAGCTCAAATAGTCATAAACCATGGCCCATAGGCACCAGTAATTGGTGTACAGCTGGTCCACTGAACCTTATTAAATTAAAACATTAAAAACCTTCAGATTCATGGGGCTTTGCAGAATATCTGCAAGAAAGTTCGCAAGTTCACAGCAATGAGCTGGTGCTAAAGATGGGGAATTAGTGATTTGGTTTATACTGCATCAGTTTACATGGTTACTATTAGGTGTTCAGGAGGCATAGCTACAACTAAGTCTGTAGCTTTAAGACTTAAAAAAGTCCAAAGCTTTACAAATCTTTGATGAAATAAGACCTATACTTTTAGTAAAACCTTTTTTACTTCAATGGAAACATTAAATCTACTGCACTGCCACCAGCATTACAGAGTATGTTAGTGGAATTAAAAAAAAATCCAACCCAACAACAACCAAAAATCCAACAACAAAAATTCCAATACAATTTTCCCCAGGCTCAACACCACCAAACACTTCCTGGGAGGTCCTTATAAACACATTTGAGTAATTTCCCCAAAGGCTTGTAAAACTGCTGACATACATCCTGCTACGGCTCAGAGTGCTAAGACCTATTCAAACAGTTTCATGAGCAAAAAAGAACTAATCTGGATAGAGGGATCCTATTTGTGGTTCCCAGTGACCAAAATTATTTTACTACGGCCTTCATTTAAAATGATGGATGAGAAGTAGCGATTCTCTGTTCCAATTATCCAAAAGAGATTGGGAATGGCAGCTTAATACTAAGATAATGTATCCAATATGCAACCCACTCTATTTTCTCTCCCCATCGAAAATAAAAAGGCTAAGACACACGCATGCATAGAGGCAAACATTCCCTTCCACGGATTCAGATTTTATGGCCTGTCATGGGTAGAAGCAACTTCAATTTAATGAGGGAATTCCTTTTAAAGCTGTTAACTATGCCTTGCTCTAACAAGTAATGACTGGTGGCCCTGGTTGGGTTTTAAGCCTGAACGTGTCTGGTGCTCTAAAAAGCTCAGTGGTCTCTGCACCAAAGAGTTTATGGTCTAATTTGTAGTTCATGTTGCTAAATATTGCATGAAACAGGTATTATTTCTGTGCATGAGGCATGCGTCTAAAATCTGAATAACACAGGGATAGATCTTCATCTGGGGTAAATTCCTATACTGTGTTGGACAGGATCCCAAGCATATTTCTGAGTCTAGTCCATGGCCAAAGAAGCTCTTAAGGATGGATGCAGTGCTTCTAAAGATGCAATGACGGCAGCAATATCTCCCTAGCACTAGTCATTGGGCTGGGCTACAGAAATTAAACTGTTGTTTTAAGAGAGGGCTGTACTGTAATGTATTAAAAACATAAGAGATATGGACAGGCCAGTGTGAAAGAGGAACAGAATGAGCTGTCCTGCAGTAAAACCTCATTGAAGAACTTGCTCATGGGTGGAGAGAGGAACTCATCTACCTTACAGCTCCCATCATCAGGCAATTCTGCAATGACACAACATTGTTTTTCTCTTTCAAAAGCTAATGTGGGAGCAGCAAGAAAGCGAGTAACACAGTTAACTCATCACAAAAATGGTGCTACCCTGCAGAAAAGAGAAAAGAAGTCTTAGTTCCCTCTTGAGTGGAGAGAGTAATTCAATACTGGCATCTTAAACACCATCCAGCAACGAGCCACCAGCCAGCATGAGCTCTGGAGCACTGAGGCATAGCCTCCAGGCAAGACACATGGCTGAGCAGCAGGGTACAGGCTGCTTTTCAGAGGATTTAAAGACACTCCCTACCTTGAGATTAATGACATGGGCTTGGAGAAACCCGTGAGTGCCGTGGGGCCGACATCACGGGCAGACACAGCACAACAGCCTTTACCCAGGCCTGATCCCGGCTCCATGCATAGCAGAGTTTCTTGCCACCCAGTCCATGAGCTGCTAAGAAGGCAGATGTATGAGCATGACCAGCTTCTTCCCCCCACCAACATCAACCCCATCTTTCCTGGACTCATCCTCTTTGCCACCTCATTCACATTTGTGCCTCAGTTACCCTCCCAAGTAATGCAGGCGGCCAAATTCCCAAGCTCTGACAATGGAATAGAAGATAACTCCATACTGGGAATGGGTCAACTGCTTACTGTTTCATTAACCCTTTCTAAGGGTCCCTATCCACACTGGCTGCAGGTCTGGGGAGGCAAGAGGAGGAATGAGGTTATGGAAAAGCGGGGAGAAAGATGGGATAGAAGGTTGTGAATTGACCATAGGTGATATCTATTTCTTTCTGGTCGCTGCACTGCCCAGGACAACCACCGCTTTCACGCCAGTGCTTCCATTAGGTGCTCAGCATTAGGTGGGAATGAATGCAGGACCATGGAATGATAAAAGAGCTTCATAAATGGCACTTTGTATTCTGTCTTGGCAAATTTCACCAGCAGAGGCTCAGGTACTCACCCAGCTGCCTTCGTTTCTCAGCGAGAACATCACGGAACGGAGCTGAGGTATCGAACCAAGATCCCGGCTGCGACACTTGCTGCTCCAGGACACCAGGGACATCAGCGCACGACACTGGGTTCGAGCACAGAAGCCCCACTTTAGCCTGAGCAGAACCTCCTCTGCTAACACGGTTGGCATGCAGATCAACCCCAAATCAGAGCAAAGCTACAAATGCAAAACCATCTCACAACGGAGGAAAACGCGCAACATCAGGAACAACGCGGCAGCACGTACTACAGAGAACATGCACTACGCAACACAAGAGGGCTCTCAGAGATCCTGCAGGCATCCCATGGTACAGGCAGATAAATCCAGTTCATCATAAGTGCTTTTTGTCAGAGGGCAAAAGGGAATATGGGTAATAATGGAATAAGTGCTTGTCAGACCAGAATCCCAAGGGTGTACAAAGGATGTAACCCTTGTGTACTGGCAAAGCTACTCAAGAATGACCTAATGGCAGACTGTTTGAAAACTAAAATTCATCTTGAACGCCAGTGCTGGCCATTGATAGGTTCAGAAGTTGCTCCATATGGCATTTTTGTCCCAAATTTCCTATGGATTTCTTTTAATCATCCAAACAGGACCTTGAATTTCATTCTGGATCAGGGCCTAAAGCATTAGAAATAAAGAGAAGAATATTTATAAAGTAAACGCTGTGTCACTTTAGGCTCCAATCCCTGCATTAAGTTACTTCTACAAAAGTTCCCTTTTGTTGTATTGGATGCCGACATTTTACATTCAAGCCCTCTGAATTCAGTGTTTCAACTGTAGTACACACACCATGGCAGGAAAGTGCATGTTCTCTGCCTACACAGCAGGCACATTAAAAAAAAAAAAAAGAAAAAAAAAAAGAAAACAAAGATAAGCCTGTGAGTGTTGAACAGTGCTGCATGATATTACTGATTTATTAACTTGGCTTGATCAATAAGGCTATCATCAAGGGCACATTCAGTTTGCACATAAATTTCACTTTCTAACAAGCACTTTTGTGTGCTCACTTTAGTTTCCATAATCTGATCGAGGTTTTAGGAAGCCTTCTTTAAAGGAGAACAGAGAATTCTTTTTCTAAGAAAAGGATCAAAGTATACTCGGTCAACTCTCAAACAAAAGGACAGTCAGTACTGTAGAAACAGCATGCTTACCTTTCATAGCAAAAAGAAAAATAAGCCTGTAGGTCCTGATTTATCACTGCCTTAAGTTCATCAACATCAATTGAGCTATTAGATTGTGTCTGAATTTGACTCATAGCAATTTAAAAATTTCAACTTTCTTTGAGAGTCTTGCATCAATAAGATGCTAATTTAATGCATAACTTAAACTCCACTGTCCTTTAACTCAGCATTTGTAAATAATTAGAAAAGAACTAAAAATGGTTTTACATCTATAAAGCTGCTCCCCTTCTTCTACAAAACAACACAGGCTTTCCATTCAAGAATTTATTTATTCTTTAAATATGAATGCAAAAGCCGTATAAGAGATGAGGAGAAACTGATTTACAAGATGAAACAATTAGCTCTGGGATATGTACATTAAGACTAATAAATTTCACATAATATTTTAAAGGAGTGGAGGAGGAATCCCAGATATATTACACTTTATTCAAATTCTATTGAAATGTTCAATTAAGAGCATCTCATGAAGGTAAGTTATGCAGTCACTAAAATTAAGGTGTGAAAAACAGGATTCGAGCTCTGCATCTCTCAAAGATTACATCCCTTTTCCTACAGACAAGATAACATCTAAATCTGGCTGTTCCTGTAATTGCTCCAGTCTTGTTAAAAATTTGGGTTGTGCAGGAGAAACACGAATGTATTCCACAGTAAAAAATACTAAAATAATATACCGCATTCCCTTTTAATCAAAAATCACGTATCTCAATGGTTCTTATTAAAATCTCTTTTTTCTGTGCAGACAGATGAAAATGCATTTTAAGATTCAAAGAAGTCTGTGCAAAACCAGCTCGAACCCATCAATCTCCCAGTTGGTTCTTAAAAGAAGCTAAACATTCTCCAAGCTGTTCCAATCAGACGTGACTGGCAGATCCTTTTTGGGAATGAGGTCTCAAGATGCAATCTTCCTTCCACTCAGATTCACTGCTTTAATAACACAAGAAGTTCAGTGCAGGATCAGGCAGTTGGGCGGTCACTTAATTTGATTTACAATAGAGTGCTAATAAATGGTTTTTCTGGAAACAGTCATCGTTTTCTCAAATTTTTCTGATCTGTAGGTTTTACATCAAGGCATTCTTGCTCATTTTGTTTCTGTATCTCCATGCTACCAGTAGGAAGCTGCCCAGTTCTCCTGTTTTCCTTCAGCAGAACTGATTCGTGGACTAGCATGAACGCTTCAGCTGCCTCAACCATCATCCTTCTAAAAGATTTATGGCAAACACATTGCATACCAAGCTATAAATCTAGCAAATGGCTATTAGACATACTTTTCTGTCCACAGACACAATTTAAACTAAAACAGATAATAGTATAGCTGCGGCTAGTGTTACTAGTAGGCCTGCCAAAGTTGTGCTCCATCGCCACCCATTTTTTCCAGGCACTTCAGTCTCATTTTTGGGGTGTGAATCAGATGATCCTTCAATACTACTCTGTGGCAACTTGTGATGCTAAATAGTCTTTCATCATCCAAGGGTAAATGGGTACTGTTAAGATTAAGCTGTACTTAGATTTACTTCGACAACAAACTGCTTTACGTTCCTCTACTTTTTATTCCTTTAAGATTAAATTCTTCTAGGTGCCTAGTTTGGGCCACCAGACTCATTAGGAAGAGGAAACCCAGCAAGGGTGGGGAGTTTGTCCAAAGACTGCGCTTTTGAAAATCCTCTGTTATGTATCTTTTAAAGAAAATTTATGCTACTAAGAACATAAAACCTCCTACTCTTTGCTCCTGGGAAGTTAACACAAAGCAAACCACCTCTAAAAATAATCTCCCACTCAAAAAACTACAGGGTGACGGGGGTGGGGGGGGGAGGCGTTATTGTGAGCCCTAAATAACACAGGTTGGTTCTGTGAACCCTGTAGGGAAGGAGAAGCTAAAATTAAATGACCTTTGGTAGGGCTATCTCACCTACAACAGCAAGTCGTGATCTGATCTTCCTAATTCTCCTCCGCTGCTGCTGCAAGTCATGGTCCACCAGAAGCTATTATTTCTGCTAGGATGGGTGCAGGGCAGACAGTGCCCTCGTAACCCGCCCAGGATGAACTGCCAGGGAGACCAGCCTGGGGTCTTTGCAGATAATACCCCCTAAGAGGCAGTGCATCCCCTGCTCAACTTGCTGTGGCTTTCAGGAGAGGCAAAGGGAGTTTTAGCTGTTCTTTGTACAACCATTGCCTCCAGAAGACAAACAGAGCCTTGGTTTGCTGTAGTAAAGCTTCAGTTAGAACACAAATCTATAAACATCTAACAGCGCAGATCAAAATGGCCAACTTTGGTCACAAGTATTGATCAGAGAGAAGAGTCAAAACAGGACCAAACACTTACTGTAAAAAAGAAAAGAGAAAAAAAGGGAGACTTTCCACACAACAGGTACAGATCAAAATAACCTTTATTGCAAATCCAAAATCTCCGTTCCCACCCATAGTATAGTTTTGGAGTAACCGTTAGCTTCAGACAAGTGCTGATTGTAAAACAGACTATCAGACCTTATTAGAACAAAGCACAGAGCCTTATCTTGTTTTTTACATTTATTGATGATTCTGTGCCAAATTTAAACATGGGTCACATGCTGACTCCCTTAAAATCATTGAGTCATTAAGCAAGTTGAGTCATTAAGCAAGACCCTCCACCCAACACCTACCCAACACCCCTGCCTCAGAAAGGGTCACAGAGTTTGTGTGATTAAGATGATCTGAGTGGAGGTATAAATTGGACTAGATGATCATTGCAGGTCCCTTCCAACTGAACTACTCCTGTTCTGTTCTGTCCTGTCCTGTCCTGTCCTGTCCTAACCTATCCTATTCTAAACAAACAATTAAACAAATATATTTGTACATGTGTATACATATATATACATCTTTCCCCTTGCACTACTGAAATTTGGGTGCTATTAAAATGAATATTTGCTTCTTTTGAAAAGAAGTCCACACTCCATGTACTGAGAAAGAAAAACAAGAGATAAAAGCTAACAGACTAGCTGAGGATCTGCTTTTCTAAGGCTGCATTTGATTAATTATGTGATTTATTTTCAATGACTGGTTCAATCAATCCTGATCAAATTAACAAAGACAATGATCAGAAATACCACACTAAAACACAATACAAATGATTTGGTTCCAGGGGATCCAATCAAATGAAACAGGATTAAATTAACCAGTGATCGGATTAAGCAGAACTTGCTGTATAAAGTCAGAAATGTATCAGTACTTCGCGCCATTTGCTGTGTCTGTTGGTTGCCATTTCCAGCTCTTCCTAGAGCTGTCAAAAAACTTTAAACAAAATTGTTTTTCCTAGGTATCACAAGGGTAATGTGGAAATAATAATAACAATAACAACAACAACAACTACTACTACTACTATTATTATTATTCCACAGTATCGCAGCATGTGGGGCTCTGCCATAGTAGGCATCAGCTAAAGAACACACACACCCATGCACAGCAGTCTGTACCTGAAGGAGTTACAGTTTATGTGCACAGCACAGAGATCAAAAGGTGACAGAATATCAGGATACAATCAAAAAGACAGAAAAACCCATTTAATTCTACAGTGTTAGCAAAGCACAAAGATGAAAAAGCTACTGTTCAACCAGGAGTGTTAATGAAAGTTGCCAGTGATACAGCTGGAAATGTAGTTCTTACCTAAAAATCAAAGTAAACACAAGTATCACAGGAAAAGTACTTCCATTTGCTATGTACTGACCTGAACCTTGAGCAGCCAACAAGGTCCTGGAGCAGTGAACAGAGATACACCTTCAAATGCCTTAAGCTCACCCTGGTTCAGCTGGACCCATTAGTAACCAGCTGCAAAGGGACTCTGTGCCCAAAGCTAGGCAAAAGAAAGACTGGGGACATCGAAGGCAGCTCATTTGGGAGTAAATAGGAAAATGTAAATGTTGAGAGTTAGAAAGTGAAACCAAACTCAATTCCTGCCCTTTTTTCCCACTAAGAGAATCCTTTAAAAGATAAACTTGAGTGACTTAGAGACATATTCGATAAGGACTTTTAATAAAGCCCCTTCAGGATGTTAGCAGGCAGTCCTGCTTCAAATCCTGGCCCCACGTACTATGGTGGGATGAGGAGGGACACCAAACTGGTGGACGTGCCACTTGCATGGCAGTGCTCCTCAGTAACACAAGGCCGAGGAAAGCTACACAGCCACCCATCACACTGCACATTATGGGCTAAAGCAGAAGGCTTCTCCCAGCTTTCCAAAACAAGGGAGTGTACCCGTAATCAGAAAAAAGGCCAAAGCACATGTAAACAGCTCAGATCCAAATCACCAGGACTCCAAGATTATCGATAGCGAAGGACTATTCTTGTAGGACTGAACATCTGATGATCTGCTTTACTTACTGAGCTTGAAAAATTATTTAGAGAAACTTTCCTCTCTCCCTTCCCACAACTTAAAGACTTAATATTTTATCTTTGTTTTCAGCTACCACGGTGAGTATATTTTAAAGCATCAGCTCTTCCCAGTCAAAAGACATTTGGCATTATGATTAAGAATCCATTATTTTTTCCCTTCTGTTCCCTTAAAGAGTACCTTATTTGTATGTGTGGGCTTTTGCTCCTGCTCTGCTTCGCTACAATTTTTTTTTCAGTCTCATTGCAATTTTTTTCCGGAGTATTCTCAGTTTCATTTTCTTACTTTATTTTCCCCATGTCTCTATCTTTCTCCTCACCCTTTCTATCACATTCTCTCCTAAGTGAAATGAGAACCCAATTATACTCCTGTTAGAACTGAACTTTCAAATCCATCATGTGCTAGTGGGCTCAAAATTAGGCAAATAAATTCTCTCAACCCTACAAATTAAATTCAGTCTTTGCATATGTTCTTTTAAGAGCACAAAGATGTCAAGTATTCACCCAGCTGTCACAAAATATGATGAGCAGGCACTTTGTATTCATATAGATTTTCTAAATCGTTTGTCAGATTTAACAGAAATGCTAATGGATCCAAAAGTAAATTCTAATCTATCTTAAATATCTGGTTATTATTTGTATTACAGTAGGAATTAGAATTGTCAGCTGAAGACCAGGGCACAATCTCAATGCATTTTGCACACAAAGACAAAGATCATTTGGATGATGTGCAGGTATTCTTTTGCACTTTCTCAAATTTTACCTCATTATTTAACCACCACCCTCCTCATAGGTATACTCAACTTCGTTTAAGAATCAAAGTACCATCAGCTTGTAAGCATCATTACCTAATGTGTCTGCTATGGAAACACAGGTCTTAAACTTGCTAAAGCCAGCAACTGTCTCCCAGGTGTAGATTCTGAAGGCAAAACGCTATCATGAAGGTCAGACTTTGCTCATACTTTGTTTCAGTCAAAGCTCATGATGGAAGTGGGACTGAGCAAGACCAGCCTCAGCATGTAGATGGAAACCTGCACGGAGCTGCCGACGTGGGCAGGCTGGACATTACACAGCGCACCTGTAACTGGTCTGCGTAGGTCCAGCACGTCCCAAACATGCAGGATTAGCTAGCCCGGCACGAAACGCCTGTACAATCCTTCTCAAGTGCTCAATCCAAAACATCCAGGGAACCTGTGATGTGATGAACACATCCTGGAAAGTTGTTCTCTACCTACTGCCCTGGCTGTTTGTCTAAAAACCTATTAGGGCACCACTTAAAGCAGGAGGGCAGTGGTTCCTGGCTGTCAGGGATAATCCACTGCCAAAATCAATACTGTTGGCAAGCTTGCTTCATGGATATTTACGATCAAACAAGACGTTTTCCAAGAATGTATTGTCAGTCCCATTGTCTTGGCCCAATTTCCACTCCAGTTATTACATTTCTCCCTGCCACTTTGAGGAGATGTGGGAGCCCTCTCATCCAGTCTCATGTTGCCTCATGGCATCGCTGCACCACACCGGACACACTTTAGCAGTGGACACAGCTTTCCCTGTATATATTGTACAGAGCAGTTCCTACCTAAACAGCTTTGTGATTCTTAAAGAAGTGAAAAGTGTAAGATATTGTTGTTACTTTTATTTAAAAAATGATTTATCTGCCTCTGGAAATAGTCATCTTGAGACATCTTTTAATTTCCTTCTCTTTCATGAGTAAATTTGTACAATTATTTACCAAAGTTTCAGCTAGGTAGGTCTCAGTTTGTATTTGTTTAATTTAATTAATAAAAGTAAAATATGTATAAAATGTGACTGTCTACAGCTTTTCAATACCCAGCTTCAGGGAGTTCAAGCCCTTTCAGATCTAGCGGGGAGAGCTAACTCCACCGGCAAACTAAAAATCTGCCTTTCTCAGTGGAATAAAACTCCTGTTTACAGCTGTATAGGGCATAAAATGGGAGGTTTTAAACTTGTGACATTTCCATGTCTGGAAAAGCTGTCACACGCCCAGCACAGCATCTCACCTCGAGCTGTAAGCCCAGGGGCATTAGTAGTATTAGCCCAACTGTAAGAGTACCAGAGGGAAAGAATGGTGTTACTAAAACACTTTAAAAACCTCCCAAAATCTGTCCTATATTCAGAAACCAGAATTTTCCCTGATGGGAAGGAACTCCTATTTCCAGCTGTACTTGCTTGCAGTATTGCTTCTCAAAAACTTCTCAGTAGTGCTCAACTGACTGAATTCTGCCCGTCAGAAAACCTGGATCGCGTTATTTTGGGACAGATCTCTGAAAGCACAAAGTGAGAGAAATCACTGGGTTTATTTTAATAGTTCCATTATTATTTTACTTTTAAAGACTGAGCAACTGTTGGAAACTGCTCTGAGCCAGGAACTGGTAGAATCAACCCTATAAATATGGTTTTGTGGGCAAAGGAAGATGTGCTAAATACAAGTCATCATGAGCCGCCTTCGGCCACATTCCCTGCATTCCCGCTTCCCAAAGGGACCATTTGCAGTGTTTAAACAACTGCAATTTTAACTAGACACTGTTAAGCATATTTTGTATTAAAATGTAAAAAGAAAGCCAAACAAAACAAGCCCAGAAAAAAAGAAAAACAACCAGTGAAGTACATATATGAGGAAGACTAATAAAGTAGGAGTGCATGAACGTATTCTGGAGCATTTGCATGTGTCAGAGGGAATGGAAAGGAGGTGAGCAGAAGATGAGAATATACGAGATGAGACACAAAGTGACAAAAAAGCACCAGTACAGGAAGAAAGAAGCAGGCAGGGAAAAGACTGTCTTGCAGATAAGCAAAGACTCTCTGTACAACATGGGGGGAATTTTTGAACACTGAGCTTTTACCTGCTAACATCAATAGGGTTATTATAACTAACCTGGTAAGATCTAGGGGCAGCAGTTAAACGATGTAATACAGGTACCTAATTTAGGTGTCATGCCTACTTCTCTCCATGGCTCTCTTAGAAGCTGGAGTCTGGCAGCCCTGAAGAACAAGTGGTCTAAATTACTCATCACTCTCTGGAAGGCAGGAGCCATTGTAAACTCTCTGACTATGCCCCGAGTGCACTGCAGCAGCACCAGAGTGAAAAGGAGGGGGAAAAAAAAAGCAAAGAACATCATCCAGTTACATTTCACACAGAAGAAAGAAATTCAGGAACTCTATGAAGAGAATGATGACCTAAACCAAAGAAGATGGGATACTGGGAGTTAAATTATCTGTGCAGAAAATTTAATGTAAAAAGATACAAAAGAAAACACAGTCTATGTTGCTGCAGCCTGGTGCATCTAAAGGGAAAGAAGCTAAAAAAACCCAAAATCTAAACTAAACTAGAAAAAAGGAAGTGCATAAGAAGGAGAGAGATTTTTTGTTTTGGAGTATCTAGTTCCTAATTTAATCTTAATCCACTCTGACATTTATCCTCATGGATAATTCCGTATACAAATTTAGAGCAGAAAAAGAATCCATAAAAATAATAAAATAAGAGCTGCTTGCAAGGGCAGTATCAGTAAAAATTGCCCTTGGGTAAAAATAGTTCCTACTGCTTTGTGTCCTTCTCAGCTTCAGGCAACGTACCAAGATCCCAGGAACTACTTTTTTTTCCCCTGGTGCAATCATTTGTGGCTCTCATCCAGCCTCTGATTATGCTAATTGTATTTGATGGAATTTGTACATACTCTCCTTCGCTCTCATCTGAACATACACAAGATGCATTTTTAATTTTTAACTCTTCAAAAATAAATAAATAACGTAACTTTCTCCCCAAGGTTGTGTAAAAGTCAACCTTATTACTGGTTCTAAACAGCAAATATACAGCCTTTATTACTAGCAAAACAAATAACCCTTTCTATATTAATATGTTGCAACAAAGCTTTTAGTTAGTGTGAGAGGAATGTCATAATGTAGGAGTTTGCATAACACAGTCAGATCATGTCACCTAGACACAATTTCGTTTGCATTAAATTAAATCCACCATCATAGGAAGTGCAACTTTAATAAAAAGATACAGTCAAGTTGGCTAGATCAAGAGCCTACATCATTTTGAGACAGACACTCTAAACACGAGAGACAGCGAGCTGTTGTAAAACCATTCCCAAGGGTTAGCAATAAAACCCAGGACTTAAATTCCTGAAAAAATGGCTTTTTTCTTTTTTCCCTTTTAAAAGTGTTCTTGACCAAATAACTAGACATCAAACCCCACTTGATTTTGGCGAGACAAAACCAGATGACCTTAATGGCCTCAATCCAGGTTCCTTGACTATCTTTGAGGTCCCCAAACACAGCGGTGTCTGGGTTATTTCATACTTCATGGAGATCCTTTGAACCTCTAAATTGTTCTTTAATACTACTAACTGGCAGATGAAGAGAAATGTAATTGCAAGAGTAAAGGACTTTGCTTCCCCTTCTAAATCAAAGCAAGACTGGCTTTTCATTCTTTATTTAAATGAATTTTAGTGACAATCACCCAATGGGCAGCCCCCTGCACCACAGTTCTGCTCTTCCCACAGCGAAAGCCTCCCGTCACTCGTGTCTCTCCCCAGGATGCTCCCCTCCCAAAGCACCTCGCGGGATGGACCACCCATGCTGAACACCACAGCTGGCAGTGCCTCCCAGGGCCAAATTTTCAAGGGTATTCAAGTGTCTTAATAAGGCAGGTAAGCACCAAAGGGATTTCCAAAAGTTCTGAAGCAGAGAGGGCTCTTGATTTCTGCTGAAGTCCAGAGAGATGGAGTTAGGTTGGCCAAACCTGCAAGCCTGAAAATCCAGAGGCACCTAAAGGCTTTTGAAAGACAAATTTCAGTGGCGTCAGTCACCTCCAAAACCAGGACACGGGAACATTTGGAAACATGAGCTGCTATCTGCATTGGAGAGTGTCGGCAGGAATGAGGCGGGGGATTCAGGCTGGACACCCAATCTCCCTGACGCAGGGCTCGGAGTCCCAGGCCACAGGCTTTGCCCACCCTGTAGAGATGCTACGCATGGTACCGACTCATGCAGCAGCAGCAGCAGGACCAGACTGTGACCAGTCCCTCCTGTCTGACACGAAACCGAGCTCTTCCAAAAGCACCAGTGGCAACTGAAATAGCTTAGGAAGGTGCAAGGTGCATGTGTGAGGGAGAGGGACACTGTCCAGTTGTGTAAGGGAGTGAAACCCATTTCTTTGGCCACACAGGTCCTGTTTAGATGCACAACAGCCTCCCTTTCGAAAGTGGGGAGTTTCTTACCAAAGAGCTGAAGAGGAAAAGCAGATCAGGCTGCCTAGTCGTGTACCATTGCAGCACGTTCCCTTTCACGTAGCCCCAACACACATATATGCACACACGCTTTGGTGGTGACATCTAAAGGAGGGAATAGTGAGCCATTAGTCTGTACTCACTGCTCCTCATACTAGAGCTTTCTCCAAACGTGTTTTGATTTTTTTCCAGGCATCTGAACTGCCTGTGCAAATTGTTGGTGTAAATATTAGATCTGAAAGCTGGGACCCCTGCCACCCACTACTTTGGACCTTGATAGGAGCACTCAGCCCATCTGAGATGGGATCTCTGAGCCATTTCCTGGGGGTGAGAGCTCTCTGCACGGGAGTACAGACACGACGATGTGCCTGCCGTGTGAATCTGCCTGCGGGGGAATTGGCTCTTTGCCTCTGCCTCTGTTCCTTCATTCTCCACCCTTGCAAATGAACTGACTGCAAACAGCTCTTCTTTCAAGGGTGGCCGCATGTCACTGGTAAATACATATCATTTATTTGGAGATCAGTTTAAAAGTAACTCTATTTTAAAAAAAAAGGGAAAAATAAAGATTCTTCAAAGCTCTTGGCATCTCTGACATACTCTTAAAACACAGTACCACAGGAGTTATGAAACATAAATCATCCATAATAACAGAAACACTTTTCTCCACCTTGTGTCTGCCACTACCTAAATTCTTTGTGATTCTTCAGGCACAGTTGTTATATACATGCAAATTTTAATTAAGGGAAAACTTGGCTGAATACTATATAAAATTTTTTTGTTGCATAGTATATTTGAAAAGCAATGCATCATTCTAATAGATTATTCAATGGATATCTTCAACCTTCTGTAGAAGTGTTTAGGTAATGCAAAAAAAGATTAATTGAATAATTTATTTGATGGACAACAGCATTATTCATCAAATACATTATTCAACTGATAGTATTCAACCAGTACTAATTAAAAGCAGAGAAGGAATTGCTTTCAAAAACGACTCATTCAGATCCCAGTTTTGGCTCCATTAAGAAAATGGACTTTGCAGGGGAATGTCTCAATACAAGTGTAGAAGGTGCAGATATTCTTTGTGCCAAAGGATCCATATCCTGCACCACAGTGTCCTTGACCAAATATATCTGCATGACTGTGGTAGGATTTGCACTTCTTAATTAATTGCTTACCTGTACTGGGCCTGGTTTTGAGCATCCTCAACCATGGAGGTTATTTTAGCATGTGGAACGCTATATACTCATACATATGAATACATTTAATTTGTAACCTGCAGGGTGGATCCAACTCGCTACCTGCTCCAACAACACTCTTGCCTGGGAGTTTCCAGCTATGAGAAAGAAATAATCTGGCATCTTCTTTGCTACTTGGTTTCCCAAGTGTTTTGCCAACCCTCTTCCATCCCCTGACTAAGACCCATCATTACCCGATAGTGAAGAATATTAGACTTTAAGAATGAAGAATATTAGGCTTTAAGAGCAAAAGGCTGACAACAGATGAGTCCAATCCCTCGAGGGAAAAGGCAAAGACCATATCTTAAGTACCAAGTAATGACCTTCTAGTAGCACACAGGAGTGGAGGAATGCTCATTATCAAACAGTGTCATACAGCTCACCCGGTCACCCTCCCGACAGACAGGAGCCACCATCGGAATAAAGCCAGCTTCATGATCGTGGCAGAAGGCACATTTAACATAGCCTGCACATGACAGAAAATAACTATCATGCTAGGACTTCATAGACATAATAAAGCCTTGTTAAGTTCATGTCAAATATACCATGGAGAAGGCAGCTGTAATGGTTAGCAAATAAAGACCCTCTTAATGTTTAGTAAGTTTTTAAAAATATTTTACTATTTAACCAAAAAAAAATTTCCCCTATTTTGAGGGGGGTCTAGGATAATTTTCAGGGAATAAAGTTCAAAACAGTAAAAGAAGAGTTTGGATCACACTAAGTATTAACTGAAACTCTTTTGCTAGCTTAATTTACGTTCCTATTTTAAGCAGTTTCTTTTAATGATTCAAGACACATTTCCACTCTAATCCCCTACTCCTGTTTGGAAGGAAACAGATGAATGTGATGAAATGCAATGCAGATGATAAATTCATGCTACTCGAAAAGTGGCAAATGACATTTACTGGTCTCTCAGTTCCCATTTGATGATTGATATAGAACTATAAACAAGAAAATAAGTACTGTTAAAGATCTTTCTATACAGTGGCAAGTAGGGTTTTAATAGTGGCTTGCCTGTGCTTATTAACAAGCCATGGCAGTTGCTGCACACTGATCAGTAACCGCGTAAGAGCTCAGCCTACTGTAGAAGTCCTGAGTCTATGTACTTTCAATTTTAGAGCATAACCATCATACGCTCCACAAACCAATGAAATTTCTAATAATACAAACCAATGATGTGTTAAATTGAGACACTTCTAGCTTGAATGCCAAAAACTTCACTATGATTTAAAGGATCTGTGCTTACCTTTCTCTATCAATTTACTGTTAATTTGCTACTATTGGAGCAATTTACAAAAAGAAAAAAAAGGTAATATTTTATTTAATTTCTAATACCAATCCTGGTCATGTCAAATATACACTCAAATGCCATTTATTGTACAAAATGCAATATAGTAATTCAAGAGCAGCAAGAGACGGCATGAGAAGTCTTGGGGGGGAGCAGGCAAAAAGAAATCACCCTGCAAACTCTCTGCATTTAGAAATAGGTGGCAATACTCACTACTCCCCCTAGAAGAGGCAGAGGCATTAACAAAATTTTATGCCATAAATATTTGCCTATTTCAACTGTACCAAGCATTACATATTTTGTTTATTATTTATTACACGGTTTTGCTACTGTGCCGGTTGTCATCCTATTGTAGCTTTATAGATAATCTGTATCAAATAACATGAGAATTTCCTACAAATGTGGGTTTTTCTAAACATGCCTTCTACCTTATTTCACCCCAACTCCTCAAGATGGCACGTAACCATTTATTTATGACTCTGTTTCCACTTTATACCAAAATCAGACATACAGCAAGTTTGTTTTTTTTCCCTCAGTATCCTGTTCCCAGTTTCTACTCAGATACAAAGATAAATTGTAATGACCTTGCATGAATCATACTGACGTCACGCAGTCTAGTCCGTGGAATAATTATGAAAGCACGCTTCGATCTCTGTCTCCAGGGACTCTAACAGTCCCTTAAAATCTTTGCCACATCTTTCCACTCTCCAACAGGATTCTGGGGCAAATATAAAGTCACAGCTTGAATGAGAATGGAAACTGGGCAGGGTGAATTCAGGCTCCTGTAATAAAGAACATTTAAAATTGGCTGTGCAATTAAACTATTGCTTAGCCAGGTTAGATGTGGCCTTCAGCAAATCAGGATACACTGAAACCACTGTAATTCTTTTTGCAGCAGTTATACTGCTAAGCAATTTGAGAAACTTCAAGCTTTGCTACTAGACAACAGCAGAGCATAGCTCAGGTCAAACTGATCCCTAGTAGAAACTTAGTGAAATGCTGCAGCTCCTCTACCAAGTATAGATCTGATCCTCAGAGTCCAGGTACAAGGTTAGGAATTGGTAAGTTAATTGTCCAACATCAGCACCTGCAGCAAAAGCAGTTGCAACAATTACATGTTAACTTTATATATCAAGGGAAAGCAGGAAAGATACCTTGCCCCTCAGTACCTCCTACTGACCTTCAGTTGGCTGGGTATCATCATGCTCATACTACCTAGTTCTGTGCCAAATTCAGTGCCCAGTGGAGAGAAAGGTTAACCAAACAAAGATCTCAGACCTCATTTGTGAGTAGAAGGTGCTAACCACTCAGTTCGCCTTATGCTATTTAACAACCTGCCCTGGAACGCTGTTTGCTCCATCTATCCTTGGTTGAACATCCCCTCCCACCCTGCTGGAAACCCCATTAATGCAGCATGGTTTACTGCAAGAAGGTATCTGCAGGCACTGCGGCCCCAGACACAGAAGTAGCACAGAAGAGACTTTAAAACGGCACCTGCATTGTCAGAAAGTCAGCATTAGGAGTGTGACATTGAAGTGATGAGCTGGACTACTGCAGCTGTTTTTAAATAACTTTTGTCCTGTGGTTTATAAAATCGCTGCGTAATTTAAGTTGGAAGGGACATCTAGAGGCCATCGGGTCCAACCGCCTGCTCAAAGTAGGGCCAACTTCAAAGTTAGATCAGGTTGCTCGGGGCTTTGCCCAGTGGATTCTGGACTATCTCTGAGGATGGAGATGCTACACCTTCTCTAGGCAACGTGTTGCAATGATTCACCACCTCATTTTATTCTTAATATCTAATTGGAATTTCCCTTGCTGCAATTTGTGTCTGATAGCTCTTCTGCTTCTGCTGTGCTCCTCTGAGAAGAGTCTGGCTTTGCTTGCTCTTTACCCTCCCATGGGCAGCTGTACACAGCAAGAAGAGCTTTCTCTTATTAAGGCTGAACAAAACCCACCTCACTGAGCTTTTCCTTCTATGCCATGTTCTCTACCTCCCTAAGCAATTTAGTGGCCTTTCACTGGACTCATTCTGGTATGTCCACATGTTTCTTGTACGGGACTATCCAAAACTATACACGATTGCTGAACAGAGAGGAAGCATCACTTTGCTGGACCTGCTGGCTACACTCCCACTAATGAATACAGCCAGTATGCACTTCACTTCCATTTCCAGAGGAGCACACTGACAGCTCGACATTCAATTTGTCCTCAGGTCCTTCTCTGCTGGGCTGACCCGTGAGGAACCCCCAGGAACCAGTCACGGGCTTCATGCCATGATCACAATCCTTCAAGACTGGTAGTCCAGTCAATTTTCCACCCACGTTACAGTATACCTACCCAAAATATATCTCCAGTTTGGAAATACAGCTCCAATTTGCACACAAGGGTACTATGGGAGACTGTCAAAAGCTTCACTTAGGTCAAAGTGAATGACTTCCACTGCTCTCTCCTTGTCTGGTCTCATGGACTTGAATATGTCCAGATGACTAAGAGGCCACGCGGCCAATCTTCTTCTATCATGGGTAGTACTTTAGTCCCCCAAACTCTGCCACTAAGAATGGAGCCAGGGAGATCTGAGAGCAGACCATCCTCGGATGGTAACATTAGCTGCTCCACTACCCATGCTTCAAGAGTATGTCCTTGTGTGAGAGTTTCCTGGTGAAAGTTTGAGATTAGGTTGGGCCTGATAAGCTCCCTGATTTCTAAGAACATAACACCTGTCTACAGAGATAGAAAATACTGGTGTTTGATTCTAAAGAAAGGCACTACCACCTGCGGTCTGCTGAAGAGAAATATGCAGTCTGGGACACACATGACCTCAATTCTTTCAGCAAATCACTTGAGTATAAGGTAAATTTGTGAAAGCTCTTTATCACTTGGTAATGTCTGTGCCACGAGAAATGTGGGCCCTGAGGCATAAAGATCCCATATGCTTTTCATTAATACTGTGCTGTTCCTTTGACAACAGTAAGGTCCATCCCCCATGGGACGCTTCGGGAAAGCGGGCTCAGGACTGAGTGGATGCAGTGGGGGAAATCTGAGCAGGAAAAAATGTGTAACAGGCTCTTAAAACAGAGCCACTTAATTTGTGGCTGTGAATGTCATGGATGAGTTGTGTTTTAGGTGACCTTACCTGATCTTTCGTAAGTTTTACATGTTCCACAATTTCATTGAAGGCTCTCCTACTCCTTTCAAAAGGAGACACAACTCAGTTCTCTGTGCTGTTTGCTACTGTACTTATGCACGCACATCGGTATTTATACACACAAATGAACCTTGATAAAACTGCGCTTCTCTACAGCGCATGTTCCGTCTTTCTCAATGACAAACTTACAACTACCAAAGCATCCATTTCTGACCAATTTCTCATCATTTAGCACAACGGTTGTGCTGCCTGTATTGCATTTGCCAACTGCCAAATCTTTCTTTGGAAATGTAAAGAAACAGAGAAGAAGCCAAAACCAGTCACGTTCTGAAAAAATCTTACTGTACCTAATATTTTCTGTCTTTTTTTAATTGAATACTGACAAGTAACTTTGACTTCTTACAGACAGAGAGGTGATGTTGATTGCCTACCGTAAACTATGACGCAACAGGTTTAACTTCATGCTCTACCTCCAGCTAAATGCTGAGATTTTTCAGAAGCTTCAGCTCTTCAGACGTCAATGTTTGTGTTCTGACACACATTACTACAGATGAAAGTTTAGTCACAGATGTATAAACTTCTCAATGGTTTAGTTATGTTACATACTACAAAATTCACCACTACAAAACCTTGTCTATTATAAGAATAATATCAATGAAAATGCTGAGAAACAAGCTTGTGGTTGCAATAAAACTCAACAGTTCTTTCAGTTTTTTAAAAACTTGAAACTTCTTTTCATTCCCAAGGAACTTTTCACCCATCACATACCCCCAAAAATTTCAAAGTGACTTTGAAAGAGGATCAGCCACACATATGAAAAAAAATAAAAATCTTAACATTCTTTGAGAGAAGAAAGAAAAGTCCTTATTTCCAATGCCTTTTTGTGTATTACTTTTTTTTTTACGCCATCTAAAGAAAGCTACTGAGGAACATAGGTGTCTTGCACACCAGTGATGCCTGTGATGTAGAAAGAGCAGAGCTCTGCTTCTCCCCTCTCTTTATTATCAGAGTCCATTGATTGTCCCACCTTGTCAATGTATTTACAGAAAATTTTGGAAGAATAGATGCAAATCTGTTTTTTTGGACACTTGAGTACTTTTCCTCCACTAATCATCTTTTACTTTGCCCCTCATACACACCAGTTATTACTCTCAGGTTCAACACTTGCAGTGCAAACTTCTCTGCATCACAACAGCACTGAGCTCAATTTTCAGCTTCATGGCATCATTTGGTGACTCTGTGTCATCATGCTGTCTGTTAGTAAGATGCTAGACACAACTGGGCAGCAAGATGAGTACTCCTGTACTCATCACAGACCCAAGAACAAGTTACGCATGATAGACCTCACCTGGATGACCATCATCAAACTGTGTTTCCTTTGACCCCTTGGAAATTAAGGCTGTATCTGTAACAGTCAACCAAGTAGTGTCAACTTTTGCAATGCAAGTGGGAACTATTTGGGAGATTGTCAGTTAGGTGAAGACAAAATTGCACCAAGAACCACTTACACAACTGAGCATTACTGGGTCCCAGGGACCCCAATTGTGCCAGTTCACTGACACTGCTTAACTTAATGGTATACAGGCAGCCTGCACTTATTAAAGGAGTACAACTGCAATGAGGCAGCTTTAGTCTCTATACACAGTTTTTACCATGAGACTGTTTTTTCTACCACAGATACTCAATTGCAGCACCACTAGCATTTTCCAAAATGTTAACTCTCAAAATGTTAGGTGCTGATAAATTCTAAAAATGCTGAAAATAATATGTGTTTTTGTAGTAGTTCAGCTTCATTTACGGACTCTGAAAAGATGACGTGTAGATTTACAGCTGTCTGAAGGGGCAAAAAATAAAACCTTGAAACAAACATATTCATGCATTCTCATTAGGGCCCTAACAATCGGAAAGCCTGTAGTGCCTGCACATCTACACACAACGGAAATACCTCACGAGCACAAGGACCATTCAGACTCTCCAGAACAACCACAGTGCTGAAGAAGCTGAAAGAGTTTTATTATAAGCAGCTAAAGACTTACTGCACTGCGCTTGACAATGTCTGCCTAAGCTGAAATGACAGAAGGGCAGACTGTTAATGCAGTGTGCAACTAAATACTAATTTAATGCCCCAAATTCTTCCCCATAGCCATTTCAATGACTTCAAGGGAGCTATTTTGCCACAGGTATTATGAGAATATTTTTGTTTCAATAAAATGGCTACCTTGCCGGAATTAATTCCGACAGATGTTTTAGCAATTATGAAATCACTTACCTAATTATCTCAAATACCTTTTTGGCCATCTCCACTATGATAAACACCTCAAACTAAATTATACTGAGTAAACTGCAGTGGGATTGTACAAAACCTTGGCTTTGGGAGAGACAGGATGGAAGTTAGTGCTTGGCACTTAATGTCATCAGCATTATAACGATTCAGCTAGAGTACATATAATTTTGTTGCTGACCTTACATTATTATATAATTAAGGTAATTTAAGTAATTACTCGCTAAAAAGACTAATTTTGTTCATCAACATAAAGACTCTCAAAGCACACCAATATGAGGGAATTAGATTCCAATACAGCAATTTGGGGAGAATTAGAACCTCCAGTGAATAAAGTGAAACAGGAGTAAAGCAGTAAAATGTAAGAAAGGACAGTAAAGGTTCATGAAACCTGGTTACCACTGTCACAGACATCCTCTGAAACTCCCCAGTACTCTACACGTAGTAAGGATTTTCCTGCAACGTGAAATATTCACTGTGAGACTTCACAGAACCACAGAATGGTTTGAGTTGGAAGGGACCTTAAAGATCACCTAGTTCCAACCCCCATGCCATGGGCAGGGACACCTTCTACTAGACCACGTTGCTCAAAGCCCCATCCAACCTGTCCTTGAACACTTCCAGGGATGGGGTACTCCAAGTATTCAGCAATCTCAGTTATTTCAAGCCGTAAGCTCATCCATAAAAATAGACCACTTCATTCCTGCACAATAATGTAATTCTAAACCACAGAGTTTTTCTTCTGGAGACATGTCTTATTATAAATGATCATATTAAACTCTGGCATCTTTTGCAAACATACCAAGAGTTAAAAGGAAGACTTTGATGTCAAAAGAATGTTACATTTGAGAAAATTCAAGAAAAGTTTTTTGGATTACTGTCAATTCCTTGTTTCTTTTAGAGGTGACAACCTGCTTGTTTATCTGTGTTCAGACACCGTTAAACATTTTCTGTCTTTAAAATTTGTAAAAAAAATTCCTATAGCAGAAAATAATTTATCCAGCTTTAAACATTGCTTGCGGTTTTTCCTGATGCTATTTTGGATTGGATGATGACAAGTACCTGCTTTTATGACAGGAAGAAGATTCTGTTACAAGTAATCAATATTTTGTTTGTTTAATAACTAAAGAATTGCTTGAGTATATAAATGAGGAGTTAATTATTTGGCAGGCCTATGAAACATGCTAATTAAAATTTTAAGTTACAAGAAGCTTACAGAAGTATTTAATAGAGGAAGCTACACTTGAAGAGACTGTTTTAATACTTCAAGCAAGTGTGCCATATTAATAATATAAACTTTCAAAGTACTTTATCTATAAAGCCAAGAGACTTTGATGTATACAATCTATATTTTTAATGCGAGTGAAAAAACTTTCAAGCACTCTTAAGAATGCCAAGTTTAAGAATTTATGGGACTGCAATGATATTGCGAAGAATACAGGTTTTCAAAATAAAATTTCAAAGACATTACAGAACCTGATGCATTAAGAATGGAAACTACTGCCCAATTAAAAAACATCACTGCAAGCAGAGAAACTCACCACTGACCATATATATGAGAGAGACAAGGCAAAACAAGGATCCCTGAAGAGTGCCCAAAGAATCCGATAGCATTTTGGAAACAAGCTGCCACACAGACTCAAAGAAATTGTGGCACTTGCAGAGGTTTACTTATTATTGACGTTGCTTTTATTTGAACATTGAAATGTTGTTGTAACTTGAGTTTTATTAAAAGCTCACTGCATTAAACCCCAAACAGCTAGACAACGTAAGCCAACTAAGGTAAGAAAGAGTCTGTGAGGGATTTAACTTCAATTTAAGATACTTAATTTTCATTAAACTTTCCGTCTCAAACTACTCTTTAAACAAACAGGAGGTTAAATCACATTGAGATTTTAAGTGAATACTTTCAGAGCTGCTTCATCAAGTAATTGAATTAAAGCTTTCCTCCAGTTACAAAGCGTCTTGGGATTTACTTTGTCTTCTCGCAAACATTTTTAGTCTTGCTAGGTCAAAAAAAGGACTCACCTTTCTAAATAGACTTGTCATTAGAACTAGCTGGATTATCTATGATAATTATCTGTGCTCCATCATAGCACTTAATATCACTTGCCTCCATAATAGAAGTAGGGATGATTTGCATGGATGATGCAGTTTGCAACACAGCATCTTCCCCAGGGAATAACGGAACTAACATGAAGTTTTATTGCTTATTTTTTGACACCAGTTTTTATACAAAGAAAGAAAAAAACAGGTTTGTGATTTATAACTTGCATTTCCTTTGTTTGCTTACTTTTCTCAGGTTTTCCTCCAGGGCATGGTAAGAATCTTTACAGTATGATGCTAATAGGACCGTCACGTCCCTGAAATCGTATCGCATAAGTAATTACATGTAATTCAGTTCATGGTATCCTGGTTTCAGCCAGGGTAGAGTTAATTTTCTTCACAGAAGATAGTGTGAGGCTGTTTTGGATCTGGGATGAGAAAATGTTGATAGCGTGCTGATGTTTTCAGTTGTTGCTGAGCAGTCAAGGACTGTCCAGCCTCTCGTGCTGGGCTGCCAGCGAGCAGGTGGGGGTGCACGGGGAGCTGGGGGGGACACAGCCAGGACAGCTGACCCAGGCTGGCCACAGGGTTATTCCATACCATATAACGTCATGCACAGTATAAAAAGCTGGGGGAAGAAGAAGGAAGGGGTGGAGTGATGTTCGGGGTTATGGCGTCTGTCTTCCCAAGTCACCGTTACGCGTGATGCAGCCCTGCTTCCCTGGAGACGGCTGAACCCCTGCCTGCCCATGGGGAGTGGGGAATGGATTCCTTGTTTTGCTTTGCTTGCGTGCGCAGCTTTTGCTTTACCTGTTAAACTATCTTTATCTCAACCCATGAATTTCCTCACTTTTACTGTTCCTATTCTCTCCCCCATCCCACCGCGGGGGAGTGAGCGAGCGGCTGCGTGGGGCTTAGTTGCCGGCTGGGGCTAAACGATGGCACATGGTTTCCTCAGAGGCTTCCTCAAAGGCTACATTATTTGGTTCCTGACTCTAAAATATTTTCTCCTTCATATCTACCAATACTGAAGTGATAAGAGGAGACTTCATCAATGCCTAGTGCTACCCTACAATGGGAAAAAACTTCTCATTCTTTAACATAATGGACAAAGACTAAAGGGATCCAGTTGATGGGAGCTGTAGAAAGGTACATGCAAACAGAAAATGAGGTGAAGGTTTTGACATTAGTTATCCACTGGAACATGCTGTCAAGGAAAAAGAAGGATTGCCCATCACGAATGAAACTAAGGATGAATTGGATTTTCAAGCCATGTTCTTGCTCTACCATAAAGTATGGAATCTGTTCCAGGATCACTGGGTAAAACGCTGGCCTTTCAGAAGGTGATCACAGGCATAATTTGTGGCCTTACATTATACAAATATATGGAAGAAAAAATCTCTTCTATGTATGTTGGCCAAAGTGATTGTGAAGAAATAAAATGTGTCACATAAAAAAGAAAGGCTACAGAGATATTAAATGGTAAAAGGAAAGCAACAAATTACTAATAAACAGCATTGACTGGCTTGAAGAGGGTTCATCTCCAAGTGCTTTTAGTTGGAAAAAATGGTGGATAAGTTTGGCTTCGGGCTAATAAAGTATGGTGGAAAGCTGTGATAGGTCTGAGGAGTAAAAAGCCTGGAAAGCTGTATTTGAGCAATGGAATATTGAGGGATGAACTTCTGCTGTGGATATGGGACCTTTTTCTTTCAGCCCCAAATAATTTTTAGCAATTATAACATCTACGTGGAACAAAGCTTATTTTATTTTCCACAAGCTAGAGAAGAAAATGTATTTGGTTTTATTGTCTGCTTGTGAAATAGCATTACTTATGTATGTCCCTGTGTTTTAGTGTCATCATCTAAGGAGCATGTAAACCTCGCAGAACCTGTCTGAAAGGTCCAGCCCTTTCAGGCATGAATGAAGAGCTCAAGTGGTTTGAGAAGAATAGCTAGGTCTTATGGCTGTGGGTTTCATGTCAGCCATCTACAAATACTTTCATACAAGTAAACAATAGACAGCATTAAAGGGAACAACAACAAAAAAAAATCTGTAAACCTACATGCAGTCTAGGTTTTCAGTGTGAGAGTATTAATGTGCTCATCATTCTTCAGAATTGAGCCACTTCTAGAGGAAGTTCAGAAATAAAATACAGTAAGCAGGATGAAATATTTTCAGTCATGAAATATTTCCATTGCACCTTACAACCTGGGAATCCACTGGATGAAAAATGTCATTTCCAGGAGTAAAATAAAATAATATGACAACATGAGAAAATGATTGTTGTAAAATATTTACTCCCATCCATGAGCATGTAAGCTCTTGCTGTCCTTGGTGGGGATAAATTTGATAACCACTCTAAGAGGTAATGTGAACAAAACGTGTAACATATCCACCAGTGTGAAGAAGTGATCTTCGTGACACATAGCCAGCAGGTCTGCTGATGCTGATTTTTTCAGCTAATTTTGTGTTCTCCAATTGACCCGCAGCTTCCTTTTTTCTGGACCTATTATCATCCTCCCTATGGCTTCAAGGCTATTTCCGGAAATTGTCCTTTTTATAATATTAGTCTAGTAAGACTGGCATGAAATAAAACCCTGACAAGCAATCAAAGGAGAAGTTATTTTCTAAAGGAGTTTCTCTAGAGAATCGGGTCAAAAGCCTACTTCTAGCCTTGAACACTTGGAAGACATGAAAGAAAGCTTTGTTTTAGAAGCTTAGATGTCTACACACAAAGTTGATAATTGTTTTCTCTTTTTTTCTGTTTATTGCTTTTGAAGAAATTCAGTCCGAGACCTGGGATGCATCAAAGAAAGATGTGTATTTGGATGAGCTTTGTTTGATGGCAAGAGCTTTTCCTTATTAAGTCATCAAAACAGCCTGGAGTGAGAAAGTAGCAGCAGCCTTCTGGAAAAAAGAGTACCAAGCATCACTGAGGACAATCACAGGGCACAGAAACTCGACAGCTTTTATGTTCTCTCTTTTTATGTGCACACAGTTAGGGAGCTAGATGTCACGTGTGTGAAGAGCCAAGGTGTCTGATCCAAAACTCATCAAGTCAACATAAACATGCCCTTTGACTTCAGATGAGCTTGGGATAAGCCCTCAAAGATTTTAGCACTAATAAGTTAGAGCTTTTCCACCATCACTTGGATAATATTCCAGGTGGGGGTGGTGAAGGGTGGTTTCAAAAGCACATCTGAGCACTACATATTGGTTGTGATTCATCAGAGAAGATACTTTCTTTAGTCAGACAGGGACTGTTTTTCTTGTATTCTCTATCACGGTGCAGTCTTTTGCAGGAATACCAGCACATATTTACCTGCCAAACTTCTTACTGCTGCAACAAGCTAGGACACCGATGATGTGCTTCTGTGTTATAACACAGTTTATGGCTTTTGTTCCATTTCAGAAAAGGCCTTAATTTGTATAGAGTGCTAGACATTTCTTACAGCCTATGGATATTGCCTGTGGAGTAAACAAGAACATGCTGCCTATGACTTCATTGCCAGTATACAGGAGGACTGGGCTATTCTGTTGATTCTCTTTAGTCTTATGTGTCTTCTGTGTTTAAAAAAGATAAAAGCAATTGTATGCCTCAAACCACTAACTTCCACATTGCATCAGAACATTTCTTTTTGTTGCATTCAAACCTGAGCCAGCTCAGCTTGTGTCAGTCAGTCACAGGCTTATCCCCAGTCCATTTTAGGGCAAGTAATGAAAATGCTATGAGGTCCTGTGAGACTGTGCCCTTGCCCTGCCTGCCCTGCTCTTACCCTAGCTCCCGGTTCTCCCTCACTTGCTGAGAAGCAACTGCTGCTGCTCTTGGACAGTAAAGACTAGTGTAAAGACCCTGGAGCACATTTAAGTTGCTGGAAACTATACAGAGAGGAGGAGGAAGGGCAAGAGTGTAGAAGACGAACCACGGACTGAGACAACAACTCAGGTGCCACCCGAGCCATCCCTCTGTCACTCCCCTTCTGTCCTTCCATCCTTTTGCTTTGTTATGTCTAAACCAGACCCCTTTTGATATCGATTTTCAATCTGTAACACCATGAATTCCAGATGTTACCTTCTTCAAGTTATTTGGGCTTTTATACTATTGCATCAATTATAAGGCCAGAGACATCACTGTATTATCTGCTCTGATCTCCTGCATAACAGAGTTAAAAGGCCTTTCCCAAAGTGTCTGAATAACAGCATGCTTTTAAATGGCACCTCTTCATACTTCTATTTTTGCTTTCTAGGATGCCTTGAATAGAAATCTGCCATAATTCTTGGTAAATTTTCCCCAAAATAACGATGTCCACTATGGAAGAAATGTATTTAATTTCTAGACAAATCCACTTCAGATTCAGCTTTCATCCCCCAGTATCTAAGCAATCACTGCCCATTTGAACTTACTTGAAGTTGAACTTACCTTTCTCTTACACGAGTTTTAGAGCTGGATACTCAGCTCAGCCCCTGGAGAGAGAAGGGGCAGGAGGTCCAGGCTACAGGCGGGCCTTCCCCATGAAGCTGTCGTAGGCATGGTGTCACAGAGTTTTGCTCTTCACTCAAAGGTCTTCTTTTTATTTTCTGATTTTGTTTTTACTTTTTAGGAATAATCTCTATTATCATATTCTTTCCTGTTCAACACTTTTTAATACATGTACTATTTATCTTAGGAAGGTCTTTTATGCTCTTGTGTGAATTCCAATTGTTGTGGCTCATCTTAATTTCCTTTAGGGCCCTTGGCCATTTTTCTGTTGGAGTATAGCTGGTTTCACTTAACAGAAGTTTTGCTATGCAGACACATAAAGCTTCTGTGCCCCACCTTTGAATCCCTGAATAAACAAGACTACTCTATCATCTGATATATTTTATACAGTCAAAGACAAAAGAGATGATGGAGCTCAAAGCATGGGCAAAGTCCATACTTAACTCTAGGATGTACAACAAACAAAAGAATTTGGGGTATGTGTCTACAAAAAATGAAGTATTTCAATTTTCAATTTATTTTACTTTTGCCCAGACTGAATGCTTATCTGTATCGGTGGTGAGGAACATATAAATATATATATCATGTGGCCATATATTTGGTCTAAATAAATCTTGTTATACCTGGAAACCTTCATCAGAGGCACAAATAGAAATAACAGAATTACATAGCAAAGAAAGACTTCTCAAACTCATCTCAAGTCAACCCCAGAGGATTTATCTCAACACTGCTTCTGAAGAATACTGTTGTCTGAACGTTAGATATTTTTCAAGCAAGTGGTACTGTTTGACAATACCAATAGTAATTTCAAGTGTTTTCTCATGTGTAATTTCTTTCTCCACAGTTTACCATATCAAAACAGTTTGAATAGAGAAAATAGCCATGACTTTTCTATTTAACCAAAACCTTGTTTTCTCTCATTTATTTGTTGCCTCTAATCATGACACAAAAAAGTCAAGTATTTGGGAAAAGGCCCTTCCTTTCATTGTGTGTAACGTCATTAGGGACTGTGTGATTTGGATTTCCATGTCTGAATAGAAATAATTAGAAAATACGATTCAAGTATTTTATGTCTAGGAAAGATGCTGGGATAAATTCTGCCTTTCTCTGCATGAGGTGAGGAAAATTAAATTGGGTAAGGGGTTCAAAAGCAGTGTAGAAAGCTGTATCCAAACTAATGCATGTGACAAGACAGTGAAAGATTCCAGGGTACAGCAGAAGACAAACCAAGAGAGGGTCCCCATCTGATGTGCTGAGAGGTACATCGGCATTGCTGCTGTATGCCCAGCAAGAATTAGAGTAGGTATCTGCAAATGGCTACCAGCTCTTCACATGGTAGCTGTCTGAGCTCTACATGGGACAAGCCATGTTACGTATGATACCCATCTAGCTAATGCCATCAAGTCTACCCAGAGGCACAGACATTTTGGAAAGAACAAGCATTCGTTTTGGCTTCCATGGGGGCTGCAAGACTTAACGGTAGGGAGCTAAGCAAGATGCACTTATTTTTAAAAGCACAAGCAAGGTTGTGTATCACCAATGGTGAAGGTATTTCCTATGGACAGTGGTGCACTAGAATAAACAGGGTCATGTTTGCTCAATTCTTCGGGTAAAAGTTGTATGAGTTGAGACCTGACCTTTTTATGCCTGCCTGTGCATGAGGAACCAGTCAGAAGACAGATGTATTGCTGTGAAGCATCTGTTCCTTATTTAAATGTGTGCGAGTTTGGAGCCTACATTTATGTGCTCCAAATCCACATCTAAAATATTGTTATAGGTGCACCATACCAGAAACTGAATATATAACCTTTGTTCACCGACAGAGGCCAAATTCAATTCAGTTATGATTGTTGACCACCAAACCCGTCTTGCACCAGTGTAGAACAAGAAAAAGAGTATCACACCTCAAATCTCTGAGATTTCGTCAGAAAGAAAAAGATCACAGTGCTACTGAGAGCAGCTTAAGTGTCAAAGTCAGGTAGAAATGATCTCTCTTTGGGAGCCTTCAAAGCAACTGTTTCTCCCCAGTGACTTTATCAGGAATTTATGCATGCACTTTACGGGGGCATCTTCATCAGACACCTAAAATTTAGGTGCAAATTAGGCACCTACGTTCCCACATAAGATGCACTGGTGACTGGCTTGGAATAAAGAGACTTGCAAGAGATTGAATAAAACAGCCTGAAGGATGTACAAAACACATGCATATAAAAATATACAGATAGTGAACGTTACAGCTATATACACAGACTCCTAAGATAAAACTGACTGCAGCACAAATGCTCACAGCAGCCAGAAATATGAACGCTCAGATTTGGAGTCAGGCTGGACATATCTCTGCATCCTACACATAGGGATGGGCAACACCAAAGTCCTTCACAACGCTATCTGATATTTATTAAGTCCAGATAAAAGAGAAGGGTTTGAAGTTGGGGATTCTACCCTGCTCTCTCGTGCTCAACCCCAGTGCTGCTGATTTTATAAGATATCCAAAACCAGATCCTGGAATAGGAAGGGAGGAACATGCCTCAAGGCTACTGAAATGTTCTCAGTAATAGGTTCAAAATGTGAAGCATTTAAAGTGTCTGATGTTCCCTTTGATATTCTCTAGGCGATTTCCTAAATCAGCTTCAAATTTTACTCATTTTCGGCTTTAAAACAAGAACCGCTACAAATGATTAAAAGAAACAACAACAACGAAAAATAAACACACACCCAGATGGTAACTATTATCTGAGCCAGAAAATAGAGACAAATACATCCACTTAGGGCAAACTAACATATTGTATTATATCACTATGATGTACTGTAATGGGATATGATTTACATTAAAACTTGTTGTGAATTAGAGATTTAACTTATGGTCTTTCTCCACAAATTACAACAACAAACAAGAGCAGGAAAATAAGGTCTAATAACAGCATGCATCCCATCACCAGTTGCTGGATTATTTCTAGACCAAAATCACAGATAAAATGTTCAGCAGTGCAGTTTTGTAACATTATTCTAGACATGTGATTTAGGTGAAAATCCTGAATCCCTCTGGTCAGCAAAGATTTTGTGGCAATCTTCCCAAGAATTGGGGTGTTTTAGGTGAGATTTTGACTACAAAACACTCCAGAACAGCTAGGCAGATGGTGTGACCATAGCTTACTACGTTAAATGTAATGGTTTCAATTGTGCTCTCTCCATCTGTTTGCTCTGTCCACCTCTTGTCTTGCATCATAATCTCATAAGATACCTATTTTAGGGACTATCTTTTAGCTATGTTGAAGCATCCAGCATAAAAGGAGCCAGTGCTTTGGGCTTTCCTTTGTTAATGCAACTGAGCTAAACAGATAAACAACTTGTCAGGGATGAGTTTGTCACATTCATCCTCTGTAGCAAATTGTACTTCTAATTGGATAAGGTTCTCTTCCCTGCGTGCCGTCATCTGGTTTGTAATGTGGTGCACCTTTTAAGCACTGCAAAATCTCTTGCTGAGACAGCTGCATTTTGTGATGGATACTACACAAACATACACATAAACACAACACATTTCAGTTCCCTAATTTATATGACTTCTTCCTACAAAGATTCCAGGACTGAAAATTGCTCTGAGAGGGAGGATGACATCGTAAGTGGATTCCAAAGATTTGAGGTTTCTTCTCCCTAAGTGACTTGCCAGGGACAAGCTCATCTGTATGCGCCAATATTCTCTAAATAATAAAAAAAAGGATAATGTTTCCTCTCCTGATGAATGTGCACTCAACTTTATCCACACAGTGCTTTAGCAGCTCTACAAGAATGTAAAAAAGCTATCTAATGTCCTGTTTAACTTTGTCTAGAAACAATCACTGAGATCATGGAAGGCAACTTTTCTCTGCTGAATGTGCGTGCGTGAAAGCTTGAGACTCGGAGGGGAATGATGAATATCTACCTCCAAAGTTAAAATAATCTTATTCCTTCCTGCTCTGTTGAAAAGAGTTAAAAAAAAAAAAAAAAAGATGTTTGAGCTAGAATGGGTAAGCAATTACAAATGTAGCACCTCCAGCAGTACTCAAGACAATGTTAATCCAGCTGCCCTGGGTACCTGCATGGAGCCTGGATCCTCACCCACATGGTGAGCCACAGGGGACATTTATCCGGCTGCACCTCCTCTGTTTTAGTTACAAGACAGTGTGATTAAGGCTAGGACAGCATCCTGACTTGTACCACGGTCGCAGCTCTGTTTACAGCACGGATTGACCTTTCCTTACTGGCTGAAGAAACATGAATCTGTAAATGTTAGGTTTTTTTTTTTTTTAAAAAAGGAATGTTATTATCTAGCCATTAACAATAGAAGACTAGGAGCTGGAAAAAAGTACATCAAAATTTAGCTGCTCATGTCTCCTTGGCTTTGGGGGAGATTCTCACATCAGTAAGTCATTTCTGAAATGAAGATGGTAAGAAGAAAGCAATGTGCAGAGAGGGGAGAACAAAATCCCATTCAGGACGAGTGTATCAGATACCCAGGCTGGCGTGACTGTTCTGCTCAGGGAAACAGCTGAGATAGCTCCCATTTTTTCGAAACTTCTGGAATTTGTGCTCACTGCCAAAGGAAAATAAGGGAAACTACTACGAAACAGAGATAGCAGTGTTATGAGAACTACGCCAGCAATGAAATGTCAGAGAAAACAGTCATGGGAAGCAGCGTATGTCAAGGAGAGATGGCACATGATGTCACCATGGTTTATTCTGTGGCAAGAGAGATCACGTTTTGTAATGCTCAGGGTCAGGCAGTAATGAGGCAGGAAGCAAAGCCACAGAAGTGCCTCACAAGCAGGAGGTTACACTCTTCTATGAAAATTGTAACTTCTCATGAATTTCATAGTGCCAAATATGTTTTTAGCAATTACCCTACAGGCTCATTTCTCCCTCATTTGCAACTGCCTAATATGCTTTTAGTAACTGCAGCTCTCCCTGAGTTAAAATAGTAAAATGAAGAAGGCAGAGATTTTCCTTGCTATCAATTTTTAGCTTTTTGTCCTTTTTGGATGAAATGAATCATATTGTTCACTATGGTCTTTCATTTCAGTCCTCTGTCTTATATTCCAGCTGGAAGTGGGTAGGATAACCAGCGCTCTGCCCAGTTACCTCACAGTTGGTGTTAAGAGAGTATGTAACACCTGAAACGAGATGGAAAACATATGCAGGAAGTCAGAAAGACATGCCATGGGGATTGCTCCTTTGCTGTTATGCTCAGAGGGACAAACTACTGCTCAGCAGAGCAATGGAGACCCACCAGCTCTGCCAGCACAGCACCTGCTAGCCCCAGGTCTGAACGTGGACACTTGTGACCATGCTGTGGTATCAACCTTACACCTGCTACAGCAAATTAAAAGGACAAATCCCACATAAAATTCAGCTCTCACATAGCTTCAACTGTAAGCTCATACCTTCCCCCATAACCTGTGCAAGATGTTTCTGAAGAGTCAGGAGTGATGTGCCATGACAAAGCTTCAGTACAGAAATGAACGGCCACCTACACGTGCACTAGCATGTTTCAATGCCGAAGAGCTAAAGAAAAGCAAACAGAAAGCAAAGAGATCTGAAACAGTAATGGTAAGACAACAAAAAACTATCAGATGTAACTGAGAAGTGCAAGCAGGATTTAATGCATGCTACCCTTGTTGGTGTTGCATAAATGTCTTGTTCTGTTCCATTCTGGTGTTATTCCAGGGTCAAGCATATTCAGTGTCCTTTATAATCAAGCTGTCAATATACAGTCTTGATGCTATACATTGATTTTCCGCCATAAAAAAGAGGAAGTTATCCCTTTGTGTTCAGCAACGTTGCAGTGACTTAATATTTCTTAGACCACAATATTCAGTATCATCACAAAGACCAGGGCATCTTCCTCGCCCCACACATTTTATCTGAAGCTTTTATACATGTAAGTTCTTTACAAACCTGTTGACAATATAATGAAACAATTTATTTAGTAGCAACCGGAAGTCTGTGAAATGCCAGTTTGTACCAATAAACTAGTTACACAAAGTTCTGTGAACTGAAGGGAAAAGGCCAAGAAAATGCCCCTGAAATCCTCTTAAGGAAGATACAAAAACGTAGGACTTTTTAATAAAAAACTGTTCACGGAATAAATGATAGTAACAACAATATTTAGCACTTACTTACATAGTTGTGTCTCTCTAAATTACTCCAAAACTTCACAAAAGAGATCAGATTGAGCCTCAGAGTGGCTAAGCAAAGTGAAGAAGAAAGTTACGTGAGTTGCCCAAAACAGCATATGACACAGCTAAGAAAATTTGCATTTTCAGCCCCATTTCTTGATGTTAAGCAGATTCGTGTCTTGCCAATTTCCCTATGTCTTGTTAGCCATGAGCAGGGATGATACCAAGACTCTTCTACCTGCTACTTAAAATGAAAATGAAAGCCCATAATGCTTTTTCTAAGGAAATTTAAATGTTAGAAAAAGCAGATGTTGCCAGAGCAGTTCTACAAGCATAAAAATACCATCATCATAATTGTCAGGTGTATTTCTTTATTCTGTTTTGAGGCATTATTTGTCAAGAAATATGTTACGAATTACGGGAAGATGTATTCGGGAAAGGAGGCGGAGGGCTGAGCCCTCACAACGCCAGCGCTCTTCCATTACAGGATATTGATTCGGTAAGATATGAGTCCAGCCTGCAAGGTATTACCTGAAAATGGAATAAGTAGAAAGCTGGAAGGAGCTCTACCAGCCCCCTCAAAGGTGGTACCCACAAACACCGCCTGCCCTTGCTGTACACGTCTCATTAGTTCTTAAAGGTCTCCTAAGACGACAATTCAAAACCCTGCCAAGGAGCCCAATCCAGTGCTTAACTGTATCAGTCACCAGAAAGATTTTCCTACCAGCTGCCTTAAAGCTCCTCTTTCAGTATCACTTTCCAGCCAGCAAGGTCCCCTTTTGTATTTGTGTATTTGGGTGTTTTTTTCCCTTCCTGCTTCCACTTCTATTTACAGAATTGCACTGCAGTGATAAACCAGGCGATCAACTGAAAGCAGCCTGGGTTTTCTCTGACCCCTTCATCTCCTGCCTGCGCGTCGCTGTCCACACGCGCCGGCACTCTGTGTGCCAGTAGCGCAAGCCGGGGACAGCCTTGGCCCAGGCCAGCCCATGCAAAGCCTTGTCTGGGGCTGTCGTCTCAGCTCGACCACATTTCCTTGATTTACTTACGAAAATGTTACACGTGACCATATCAAAAATCTTCCTCAGTTTCCAACACATCACCTTCACCATTTCCTTCTCACCTGTCAGATGGTTTCTGACACCTTGCTACATCGCAGGCAAAATTAACTGGTCTTTTACTTTGATAATAAACCCCAATGAAGTACCTTTAAATTACTTTCAGTGAAAAGTTTCGTACCACACTAAACATTTGGTTTTTTCCAACTTTTATTTGCTAGCCTGAAAGCTTATTATTTGCGCACAACACCTTTTTAGGGAGCTGGCTGGCTCACAGTCTTCTTCTAACAGGATCCTGTAGGTCTCTGGATACTTGCCATAGGTAGTTCCCGTTTCCAAAACAGACAGGGAAACTCTTTGAGCAAGATCCACAGAAGAGTAAGATCCATCTGTTTGAACAAGATCCAGCCAAGCTGTTTCAAGTGATTACAAGATATTTGAGAGACATTTAGTGGCCAGTCTTACTTGGCTTGCGGCTAAACTTCTAGATCTACTTTTTAAACAGTAAATTTCAGATCACAGATTTTAGAATTTTGCTGAATTATGAAAAATGCTGGGGGAAAAAAAAAAGTTGGGAATATACATATTGAAATATTTCATAAAATAGGACCACACAGTGGTAGCACAGGCTATGTGACTTCTTGAACTACCAACTACTGACATAAAAGATGTGCTGCTTCCTTTGGGGCTGTTCTGTTCAGAGCAGGAGGATGCTGGTCCCCAGGTGCCAAGTTACCCATCCCGTCCTCCCTCAGCACATTTCTCATGCAGTTTTTTGGCCTTAGCTGCAGTTTTGATCACATTTCCATTAGGCACCACTGATTGCGAGTACCCATGCATGCTGAGCACCACATTAAAACTACCTTTTAATGTCTCACTATAAAACTTGCTTTCAATATCAAACAAAACATTAAAGATCCATTATTTCTCCATACCAGCTAAAGACTTTTTAATGAGATTAATTACAAGAAAAGAAGAACGTATTTTTCAGAAGATCAGTTGAATAACACAACGCCTAATGTTTAGCAACTTTAAATAGCGTCTATTAGATCTGATGTTTAACGCCTGCAAATATTTATAGTATTTCAAGTTGTTAAACTGGACACATTCTAAAACTGCCAGAAATAAAACTGCCCATTTTTCTGCTATGTGCCTGCTAGAGTTCACTACACTTCTCAGAGGTCTACAGTTTTCACATGCCTTTAAGAAATCTATATGCACCTAGAATGGGAAATCATTCGATTTTGCAGAAATGTGTAAATAAAATGTCCACCATGATCTATACATAAAATCTGAGATAAAGCAGAAGTTATCAGCATTAACCTCTCTTGTTTTGCGCACAGGAGTCAGTAAAAAAAAAAAGAGTGTTTTAAAATGGCTTTGTAGGACAATGGCTCTGTCACGATGGTGACCAAACAGCAGATGAGGGAAGTGATGAAAGAAACTATTACATAATGAAATCTAAAAATGCTTTATGCAGGCAGCAAAGAAAGAATGTTTATGAATTTATGTTTTAATCTCATAGGGAGGGACAGGGAGAAAAGAGACCAAGGAGAGCAAGCGAAGGGGAGATGATGCTTCACTTGCTCACTGGATCTCTTTGAGGATATTACAGCCTTGTCTGACAAGAAAAAAGCAGCAAAGATTAGCTATCTGGATTTCTAACCCCCCCGACCTTGTTTCTCACTAAAGGTTAATGTCTAGAAGAGGAAGAAAATTGACATACTTCTATAAAAGCCTACAGGTAAAAGACAAAGGGCAGTCTCAAGTGGGTACTTTTCCAGCTATAAAAAGCTGTTGCAGATCAGTGAAGGCACCAAGACTTAATTTTGATGCTCTTTTTATTATTAATACGAACAATCTTTATTTGCATGAAGAGTTCTAATTTTGCCAGACATGCTGAGAGGCAAAGGAAATTATTAATGCTGAAGGACTGGGATAAGTCAAACACCTGAGCATAGGGATGTTCATGCAAAGCAGCAGGGGACTCTGCCACAATTCCTGGGAAAAAAGATCCAAGGAAAGTGGCCTACATCCTACATGCCCAACTAGCCAGAAGACGTGGCTAACCTGGCTGCTCTCGTTGAGATACAGAGGTGAAACGCAAGTTAGACGAGGCAGGCAAACGACAATGCTGAAATGGAGTAAGAAGATAGGAAGCGCCACTTTGGATTCATCTATGCAATCAGGTGTGTACCTGCCCTCCAACACAAAAGAACAGCGCAGCTCTTTGCGGGGGGGCTTGGCTTCAGACCTCGTGACACAGGTGAGGTGATGGGCCCCATTGGGCTCCCTGGTACCAATCCTGAGCCGTGGAAATGAATGTCTCAGCATATGCAACTGCTTCCCCTATGTATTCCAAAAAAAGAATACATTCAGGACACTTTTAATAGGTCTTTCATATTAGCCAAGAAAAAAACCCAAACGCTCCCCCAGAACTTCACAATTTCACAGACGAGGTTTTCAAGCCACGTGAAAAAAAGCCACAACAACAACAACAACGGCCAGTCTCTCTCTTCCCCTTTCCACATCAGACAGTACCGCAAAACTTGCAATCGAATCACAAGAATTGCCAAACTTGAAGATATTTACAACATTATGAATTATATTATGTCTCAGAGATTTAAATCCCTGGGAGAGGCATGTATTCCACAGGCTAAGGACATCATGGTGACCTTACTTTAAGAGAAAGGACAGTGCCAAGGTTGACAGGCCCTCAAATTAAAATCTAGTCCAGAAAATACATCTTTCAAATCTCCTCCTGATTCTGAAAAAATCTATCAGTCTGCCAAAGCAAGGGCTGCAATATTATTAAAGTGCCAACTACAATTTATGCCTAACGTATCTAGCCGGCCATCTCTCATGTTACATCCTGCCAAGGCTCTGGGTCGCCAATCCTTCGGGGCCCCCCATTTTATTCTGACTGAGGTCAGGTCTTCTCACTCCAAGGACTCTGATGACAGAGCCCCGTCCCTGACCATGTTTTCCAGCTTCTTGCTGCTTTCTTCTCCAAAAATTCAGTGTAAGATCAAGCCAGGTGGGCTATTCCTGCCTATTTTAATTTTCTTTTTTTTTATTAATGTCCTACTGCTCCGTTCTGGGGAGTTGCAGGAACATCTACAAGAACAAAAGTAATTTCTACTTACTGCTGTGTGGGGGCATGTATATGTACAGCATGTTTTATGTGTTTGGTGCAGAGCAGTGCTGATGTGAAATGGGACAGATTAAGGGAAACCAGCTTCAACACAGTCCTCTTGAGAGGTGGGAAATGGGCTCAAGCCTTGCAGCAGCCTGGCTCACGGGCAGAGGCAAATCAAGCCCTCCGCCTTTCCAGAGAAAGCCCAAACTCCCATGTGGCCGCAATTCACTCGGCGCATCCTGCTGGGGTGGAAATATTTTAACTATTCATCAAGAAAGAGAACATGAAGGTGTGAGTAACGCCACAGCGAGAACATCCCCCTTGCCGCCGCCCCCGGACCCATGGCAGGGACGACCCAGGCAGAGGGGCAGAGTGGGTGCACGAGTCTGGCTGCTCTCAGGGGAATGGATCCAGGCCGTCCCAGGCAGGAGAGGGATGGCAGCCCCGGTCAGTGCTGCCCTGGGTACAGCCTTGAATCGCTGAGCTTTTAGGAGAAAGGGGAGCCATGCACTTCTCCCCCTCCACGAAGTCTCCCCCACTTTTCTTCAAAGGACTAATGTTTCATTTTGAGTGCATCGGACTCAAACTCCATAGTTTGACACTAAAACCTCATTCTCCCTGTACTTTCTTTTTCCTCTCCATTTTGCAGCTGCCATGTCGATTGGGAGGAGCAAACCCAGTGCTGGTTAGTCATCTATGAGCATTTAAAACTACATCAGTGATGATTTTTTCCAATTTAGCAGTCCAACAGATGGACCAATTATTCGCCAAGCCCTAATTTTAAAGCCATCCACTGTACAAACCTCAGATCAGGACAACCAGGGTTTGTTTTACAATCAGCTTCTGTGCAAGAGCAGGATTCCTCTACATTACAGTACTCTGGTGGCTCCTGAGCAGAGAAAGGGGTGTGATGTGCAGACACACTCATGAACACAAACCAACCCAGAGCCCTCGGATGGTGGTGTTGGTTGCTCACCTCACAGATTAGTTGCTGTTTTAACTATGCAATGTCCCTTGGAGAGAGGGATTTTTCATGCATTGAAATATCCTGCTTGTTGAAGAAGAGCAGGCGTGACAGGCAGAAAAGCAGGATGGTGAAATAGGCATGTAAGCATCTCTAGCAACACAATGCCGGTACCGTAGGTTCACAACATCCCTCCTTTCAAGCCCCCTTGGAGCCGTGTTTGCTTCCACATACACCTCTCCTGCAAATACAGACACTTTAATATTAAAATCAGCAGATTCATGGAGAGATAGACCAGAAGGCTGTCTGGTTCCACTGCAGCTTATGCTCTTTGGATACTGCTGTGGTGTTGCTTTGCTGATTTCCACAATACCCATCATTTCATTGCAACAGCTACACCAGCTCCTAAAATCCCCCATTAACCAAAAACCCCAGGGTGTCTCATGCAACTCAACCAGTGGAAAAGGGAGACAGCAGGGAGCCGGAGGGGAGGAGGAAGCAAAGAGCATGTGGCCGATGTGCTGCTGTGTTGCTGCATGCTCTACCACTGCAAGGAGTTTGGACAGAGCACCCATAAGCACGGCACAAAAAACATGGGGGGAACAGCTATGTGCTGCTTGCTAAGTTTAGCTCCTCTTGGCCCAGCTCTACGCCAGAGGACAGGTCCCTCCCTTCCTCTGAGGGATGGTGTCAGAGCCACCATGTCCACGGTGGGTCCAGCACAGACAGGCGCACCACCCTTCTGCTCCTCACCTCACACTCCATCTTACCCAGTCTTCAGGCTGAGAAAAAGAACGTGGCATTAGAGACCATAATGGCATCTCCACCAGAAGAAATTCCACCCTTCCCAGGGAGATTCCCATTAGGACATCTGTAGCTCTTTTTTAGCCCAATTTTGTGCAAGGGGGAGATCTCACACACTGGAGAATGCAATTGCAAAAGCTTAATGGAAACACAACAAAACAAAGAAAAAAATGCAGGGAGGAGAGCAAGGAGAGGCAGTTGTCAACTGAAAAGTTGGGGTTTATTTTCCAATTTTACTATAGGATGCAGCAGATGAATCCAGTGTTATTATTTATTGAGAAGTGTCCCATGTGCACGGTAGGGCTTTGCACACAAATGAGACAGTGTCTGCTTCAAGCCAAGACACAAACAGTTTGACATCTGAATACACCAGAGACAAGCTCTCCGTGAAGTGGTGTGGATATTTTCAGAGATCATTGCTGGAAGTCTTAAGGGAAACAAAGAGGCATTTCTTATTGAATACATAACACGAAGGAGTTTCAACAGTAAACAGGACACAAAGTGGGAGGGCAGAAGACAGACTGGGAAAACTAAAATATGAGTATAAACTTATTAACAGAGGGAAGTTAGGAAGGAAACTTAGGGAACTATGAACAGAGGGCATAACTGAAGGAGAGACTGGAGAAGTTAATACGACAAAACTGAAATGGTGGCTGATGCTGACCATGGAGCTTGATTCAGACCTGCTGTCGCCCACAAGGCAAGTGTGTGATGGGTGAACACCACCCCAAGACTTCCCTGACAACAGACTGGTAGGCTTTGCTATTTATGAAGCTGTAATAGCCATGGACAGGGTACTACATGGAAACATGGATCCTGTCAAGAACCCCACTACAATTTAGAAACCCCCTGGAGACCAGGATTTTATCAGCATCACCTATATTTAAACAAAGAGTACGTGGAGGATGGCCTGAAAGCCCCTCATCACCACTTGGCCCACAGTGGATCTGCCCATCTTGAAGCAGTTAGCCAGTGACCAGGAGGCATTAGAGGCTGCAAAACTGTACAGTGCGACAGTCTCTCTTGAGCCTGTGTTTGGCTTCTTCAAACATCAAGTGAGGATGGCGATGGCAAAACCATCCAAATCTCTACTCAGGGCCTTGATGCCTCTCCACACACAAGAGCTCTGTGCCAAGCGTTGGCCATCCCAAGCCCCAGGATTGATGCAGTCCCACCAGCCTGAGCTTGTCTCCATGCCCAGACCTTTGGTGAACTGTCGGCAAAGCAATCGCACAGACAAGGACTCCAGGGAAGCTACCTAGGTTCACCCTTTTGTCAGGGGAAACAAGGTGCAAGAGGCCAAACATCAGTTTGTGGGTGGTCACCACAGCCCTGTTGTGCAGAATTAGGGCTATTTTGGTGCCTCACAGTGCACCTTAGTGAAACCTGGAGTGGTGAGATGGGTGGAGCAGCAAGTACCACCGAAACTGCACAAGCAGGAACAGAGAACTGTATTACGAGTGATGGTGCGGTGCTGATGCGTTAGTATCACCCATGTGAGACAGGCAAAAGGGACAGTGTGCAGCTTCCTGGGGCTCTGCCATTGCAAAAGGAGACATTTGTGGGATAGCCACATCTCAGTACCCTTTGAAATGTGCATTCAATATACATTGCCCTGGCCAGACCCCAAGTGCTGCAAAATACTTCCTCCCCTTCCTCCAAAACTGAGGAGCCTCAGCACAACCTGCTGAGTCACAGATCCCCTCCGACTGCCCGCAGGGGACTGCCACAACAGTACGGCCAGCGTGATCACCAGCCCTGACCCAACAACGTTACGGGGAGATTGAGATGTGATTCCTGATGTCTATGCCAGGATCAGATTTGTTTATGGAGAGAGCAAAACCCTTTCCATTTTGGAAGCACAGGGTACTTGCAGTGAAGGGAAATGCTGTGCAAGGTTAAGCTGTTTGCCCAAGGTCGCAGAAGCCAGCAGCGCGATGAGCTAGCAAGTGCCAGAAATTGCTTGCTGACTCCTTGGCCTCCAAGTCAGACCATCCACTTCTTCCTGAAAGAAGCTACTTGTGCAACTGCTGCTTTCCAGCAAACTCCTTGCCAACCCTCTGAAAAGCAGCTCCCAGAACTAGTTGGATTTGACAGGCCCTGATGCGGTGCCTACGTGTGGGAAAGTGGGGGCAGCCCCCCGCCAGCCGCTACCTTCTATGGAGGACCACTGTTTACAGGATGCATGATCAGCAACCAAACCTCTTTAACCCCATAAAACTGAAACTAAAGCACAGGAAAAGAGCAGGAGAAATTCTTCTCTCAGCAATGAACTCTCTTGGAAATGCACGTAGTCTTAGGTCCCGTTTTAATTTGGCCAGTGTGTTTATTAGCCATAATGCATACAAATGCATTTTGCTGGAGAAATGCAGCATAAACAATTAGCTCATCACGCTGTAGTGGAATGGGCTATACTATTAAGTTATCTTAATTAGCAATTCTGCTCTGCCTGCACGGTGCGCGCTCAGGCTCCCCTAGCTTACCTCATCATTTCCAGGGCTCTAAAGGCTGCAGCCATGGGTAAGGGGCTTCAGCCTGAAGAGTTGCTTCCTTGCTACTTTGAAGCAATCCATGAAACCAAGGGTGGAAAATCTCACAAACCAACCTCCAGCCATCAACCCATCTACTCCCGGCTCTGCAGGGAACTGTTCTTTAGGGCAAAAAAAAGTCCATGTTCTTTCCTATTTTTCAGCAGCAAAGGCTGCACACATAGAGGGACCTTTTTTTTATTTGGCTGGGCTCTTCCTTCCTTTGGGAGAAAAATCTTTGATTGATACAGGCAATTCCTAAATGTCAATATGTGCTTTCAAGTGCATGGTCCACTTCAGTGCAATACGGGGAATTGACAGGATATCTGATATTAGTGAGTATTGACGTGCGAACATGTGCACCCACAGAGTGATGGTGAAAACCTGATGGCATGAAGCTTTGAATAAATGTGTCATGTAAAAGAATAAATCAATATTTAACACGGAGAGAAATTTTTATGGGTCTTGTAACTTGCTACATCAGGAAGACCTAAAATGCATTACAACCCAAGAGTGACTTTCCTCCTCCTCCTGGTACAGGCAGGACAGGTTGTGTGCAGGAGGGAGAAGAGGGGAGGAAGGCTTCTGGGTCACCAAGAGCCAGTGAAAGGGGAGTTGTTTACCCTTTGGAGGGTGGAAACAACCTGGGCATCACTGCTGTGTAAAGCAGCAGAAGACAGCTACTGGGCTGGGAGCGTCATCCTTATGCAGAGTTTGTGATCAGTACTGCATAAAAGCAGCGAAGCCAAGTACAAGGGGAAAAGAAGTGTAAATGAGTTGTACAAACTAGAGCTCTTGGGCTAAAAATATCCATGTTGCAGGGGGAAAAAAGAGAACAGAAAGGGTATACAGGAAGACAAATGGATATAAGCAGGATTTTATACTTCATCTGACAAGCAGATCCAACCATATCATTCAATACGTGCAACAGGAACAGGGCATCCAAGAGGAACGGGGTTTTCTGTGACCCAGAAACATAAGAACGATGAACCCTAAACCATGCACATGTGCTAGCATGAGAAAGGCTCAGGCAAGACATCTTTAAGTCTTAAGGTCATGCAAAAGCCACTTGCATTTTTAATTTCACAAAAGAATTCAATCAATAATCTGACACATCCTCCCCTCTTCCTGGAATACATTAAATTGGAAGAAATTACTTGAGACACTGTGGGGAAGTCAGGTCATACTGTAGGGTGGGGGGGACCTGCAGCACAGATGGACTCCTTCCATGAGAAGCCACCTCTTTCCTTAATCAAAATACAATCACTGAATATGAAGACTTGCACAGCCGGTACTGCAGTGATAAAAGTGGACTTCTCCTGTGCTGGCAGATTCATGTTTGCCCAAGAATGTTTATTTTTTAATGCAGTACTTTTTCAGACGCTCAGAAGATATGGTCCAAAAAATTGAAATCATTGCCGTACTGCCAGCTGTAATAATCCTAGCTGTACCTCCAGTATACTGGTAGCTTGAGTTTTCTGTTGAGCCCTAGCTCTTCATGTACTAACAAAGAACATGACTTTCATTAGTGATTTCTAACTGCTTTGGTTGGGAAGAACTCAGTTGCTGAAGGCTCCAAACCCAGAAGGTAAACACCAGAGTTTCAGTTTCGGGGTGTGTTTGTAATAGCACAAACAGTATCTTTGTTTTTAATCCTCTGTGTATGTCAAAAAGATTTTTTCGTCATTTTTAATAATCTAAAATTTAGCAGACCTATGCTGTGGGAAGAAGGGCGCTCAGTTTCAGCAGTAACATTGAGGCATCTATGGAAAGCAATGTTTGCTCATTTGTGCTAAGAATTAATATATGGAGCCCACATTAAATGCGTATAGTTTAATGAGTCCTATAATCTGCTTCCCTCCAAGACAGACCATTTTTGCTTTAGTTGACTATTTGGAATATGGAGGGAAAATTACAATTTTAAGGTTGATTACACATAACTTAGACAAGACTGTCACTTTAGAGAATTAATTTAAAATAGAGGGCCTTTTGTCAAACACCCTTAAATGACCTCAGGGGCTAAGCCCCCCTGTATCTACAGTTAAAACTTAGCTTAAATAGATGTAATGAAATGCAAAATAACCTAGCTATGTACGAAAGCACTGAAGCTGCCCATAGAAAGCATGAACCAAAACCCACGTGTGTGCTCAGCTCTTACCACTGACTGAAGCCAATGCAAAAGCTCCCTGATTTCAACTGGACGAATCCTGTCCTCAGTTTTTATTCAAGCAGCAAGATTTCTTCTTGCTGGGGACAGAAAGAAACAAAATGAAGAAGAGGAGCTCTCAATATATACACAGCATGGCTCATTCCTCATTTTATGGCTTTACAACTGGAAGCAGAGAAAGTTCTTCCGAGGCTCAGCAAAAATCTTCCACTACCTCTCAATTTGTGGCTTATTTTGGACTGGGGAAAATGTGGCCCAGGAGCTTGGCTGAAGGAATACCTTCAAGCGTTTTCTGATCCTGCCACGGCACTGCCTTGGCAGACCTCAAAATCCCTTCATGCGTCATTTACAAGTAATCCTATCCATTGCAAAAGGTGGCGAGCATTGCCTCGGTTACACGCTGGGAGCACACTGACCAGCTCCTGGCCTTCCACGTTGACCTGGCAGTTAACTCGGAGTTGCTGCTTGCCTGGAGCACTCTCCTCCATGCTCCATTTCACGCAGAGAGTAGAGAGAGCCGAGAGTTTCACTTGAGTTTGCTCTTTCATTTTTTCATTTCTAGCGCATCTAGAGATGATTGGGATTTGGGTTCACAAGCCAGGCTGTGAACAAGTGCTTTCCTGCAACGCCACAGGAGCATATGCAAGTGAAAATGAGATAGTGAGGTGTGTGACATGGCATTTTTACCCAGAGCAGCTCCTTCTGAGTACATACATGTGCGGGCTGCATGGTTTTGCTTCTACTTCTTTGAGCGAGCCATCCTACAGCTATGCTAGCTGGCATGCACCTGTATTTACAAGGCAAACTTAGCAGGACATTAGAAGTCAGAGTTGGAGGAGACAAAACAGGAGAGGACACACTGCCTGGTTCTCAGCCTGCTCTTGGGTAATTTTAGTACCTTCCTCGAGCACCTAGGTGGCATGATGACTTCAAACTGTGGCCACCACTGTTAGCACAAAGAATTAAGTACATAAACAACATTAGCTGTAATAGTGTTATAATGTACGTAACCTCTTACTAGGGAATTGGAAATGTAAGCTTATGTTTTCTTTCACAGCAGAGGTAGGAAGCTAAGACAACATGTTAGGTGGTGAAAGTTAGAAGTGAAAAAGGACAATTTTTTTCAGACACTTATTGCGGAGTGCCGACAATATTGTACAATAATAAGCTGAAAATACAGACTTTATTTCCCTTTGGAATTCAAATGCTTGTACATCAACAGGGCACCTCTAATATCTAAGTAATAAGCATAGCTGCTCCATAAGGACTCTATTGAAACTCAAATTCCCACAATACAATTTCAAATTGAGAGTGTGAGCTAGGGGAAGGAGAACTTCATTACATTTGGTAAGGTTCTCTCAAGCATTTTCTGAATTTAAAGCTAAAACCACAACTTCCAGTGGGAGAAAGTACTGCACTCTTCTCTTTTAAATCTGCATTCATTTATCTGATACACTGCCACTGGACAAAGTAAAAATGCTTTTATTATTTCTGCAGACCTTGAACATTACACTGAAGAGCACACGGAGGCTGAGAACTATGACTGTACAATATGTATTTATAATGCAAGTATTAAGATGTTCTGATTTGTCTGCTTTACTTTGGTACATATATAATGCACCAGCAAAACTGATAAAAATTTTATGTTTTCCCTTTCTTCTTGATAGCCAATTATACCAGGCACGCCTGGGCAAAAAGCATTTGCTACACAGCTTGCAGAATCCAGGTACAGTGCAGTTTGCTGCCATTAGGTTATGAGATATGCTAGTGAGCTGCACCGGTGAAATGGGTGCCCGCACAGTAGCAATTGAAGAGTTAATGTTTTTTTTAGTTGTCCCTGGATGAGTGCAATATTTCTGTATCTTCTCAAAGTTTAAGATTAAACAAGTTTGGAGTTCAAAGCAAACACACTGCCTAATCAAACAGCAGATGCCCTGCGAGGATTCTCTAAATAAATACTATTGCATTACATACCACTACCTCCAACTGCACTGAACCTTTTATTTGTTTATGGTATCCCTGGTTCAAATGGCAGAACCTCCAGATCCAATTTAAAATGCTGAAGAGGTCACTTAGAATTGTTGACTGAACCCGGATCAAACCATAAAAGAGACTTTGTAATGAAATAAATATTTACTAATCAGATTATCTACCCAGAGCAACAATCTTTGTTGGTAGGCTGCCATTTATTACGCTTTCAATCAACCCTGTGGCTTCTAATAAGCTGCGTTTTCATGTTTTTCTTAATATAGCACTGCTTGTCATTCAGCGTCGTACAATGCGCTGTTGTGCTCCGGGAGAGACGCGATGCCCGGGGCGAGGCGAAGGCTGCCGCCGCCGCCGCGGAGCCGCTCGGCTCTCTCTTCTCGCTGACTGGCTGGGGGCGGTGGGCATACACCAGCAGCAGTGGTGCGGCTCTGCGCCGGGGTTCGGTGGGACCTCCAGCACCCTGCAGTGTCTCTTAGCCAGGGTCAGGGCTCTGTACGAAAAAGTCTCGCCAAAAATTTGTTAAATCATTTTAAAGATGCAAAGGGAAAAAAATGACTGCTGTTGAGAGACTCCTTCTACCTGTGTGAGGATGCAAGTGTTATTATCCACACATGGCAGGCATGGGCTGTTAATTAGGAAAATGAATAAGAAAAAAGGTTTCATGAGGTGCATGGGTAACGATCCAGGTGCTGCTAAGTATATGCTGAGAAAAATGAGCCCTTGCAGAGTTTGAGGAGATGGATTATCAAAAACACACAGTCACGCTGACAAAACATACACATCTGCTTTGCCAGTACAATTATGATGCCTGCACTCATGAAACAGGGAGTGGGATAAGTAAGTGCTTGGCTGCGCATCTTTCTGATTATTGCTGTAAGAAAAAACCTAATACTTGCGCCAGTACCACATCCATGGTAAATACAACCGTCCATTACATGGCTGCTCACTTGAGTTGGCAGATGCAAAGTAGGCCACCTGAAAATAGCTAAAGTCACAGAGCTGCACTCCCTACACAGATAACTTACTATTTTACACATCCACAATTAGTAGTTTCACAGAAATTTCCGGCATTTCTAAATCTTAAACCTGTGGACTTTAATACTGCGTTGTCAACTCGCCACAGATTCAGTAAAGCGGGCTGAAGGCAATAACTACGTCCTTAACTCACCACCACATGCATAAAAGTCCTACAAGTTCATCAGCGGTTAATCCGCCCTATCAAAAGTGCCACAGTACATTGACAAAATTAGAAATACAAGTTTGTTATTTTAATGAGTCACTGACATCTGCTGCTTATTCTTAGTTTTCAGTTGTACTCCCCTGCTCTGACATCATGGCGCATGTGATTTTTATTTGGTTACTACTCTTAGCACTGGCTCAGTCCTTTATATTACTTTGACAGCATTTCTCCTCATTCATTATTTAACAATAACTTTTGCTTACCAAGCACATTTCAACACAACTAACTAAACTAAAAGCATGTCCTAATCCTTAATGAAGTCCAAATGCTTCTCCTGGGAGGCAGGTAAGCATCATCATCATTTTTTGGATGGGAAAGCACATATTAAGTAATTTGCCAAGGTCATGCAGCCTGTCTGTGGCACAGCTTGGAAAAAAACATGCTCTCGGGAGCCCTGACTATCCGTCCCCGGGTGTAAGTAAAAATCTTTAGCAGCTCAGGCTAGTCTGGACCCAAAGCAAAGGTGCAAGGAGAGAATGTGAAGGCATGAACAGGCATGAAGAAGAAGGTTCTGCAGCAGGGTCACCTCATCATTGGAAGGCTGTGAGCCTCCACAGTTGGCCAACGACAATGTTCATTATCAGATAATGCTGAAACAAAGGCAGTCCAGTGTCCTGCTTGGGAGCCCACAGGTCCTGAGATACTAACAGCAGATTTTTTTTTAAGTCCTGAATTTCTCAGTCTCTTTTCAACTCCATGTTCTTAACAATGATGTTATTTAACACATGCCAGTATGAATAAGTTTATTCTTTCTTCTGATTTGGTCCTATAAAAGGAGCTTGTGTTACACAGACTGCCTATAATTCATTAAGCCAAATTCCCTTCCATCTGGAGGCTTATACAGTTGTTGAAAAGCTGTCACTATAACCTATTGTCACTGCAACTTTTTATGAACTAACCTACATTTTTATGTCAAAATTTATCTCAACAATTTTGCAGTACTTACTTTCAATTATTTCTATATCATCAGCCTTTAGGTAATGCAGCATTCAAGATAATACACTGGGATAAACTTCTCTCTCTGGCTCTGTTCATACTGAAAATAAATAGGGTTTTGTATTTTAACAAGAGCTACACAGAAGGAGACACAGCTTCGTGTGCACATCCCTGTGGGTGCACAAACCAAAGGCATTTATTGATTTTACCCATCCCCAAATGAAACAATCATAAATAAATGCAATGGTCTGTTAGAAGGAAAGAGTGGCTATGAAAAGGGAATTCTTCTCAATTAAAAAAAAATACGAAGTTATGATCTCATTTTGTTTTACAAGAAAAAGGCACATACGCATGCAAATTCCACATGTTCCAAAGGGGAGATACAGAAAATGGTGCACACAGGTAACAAGGCCAAAGACCAACAGCAGCTGCTTTATTTGTCTCAAGCCACAACTTCTAGAAAGACATGCTTTCCTCCTTGCATTCCACCCTCTGCCAGACCCACCTGACACGTAAAAGGAGATTAAAAATCCAGCATGCAAGGAGTCAAAATATCCTCAATTCTGGCCAGCTTGGGAAGGAGCCAGAGTGTCTCACTGCCTGAAATTCAAGTGACCAGGACTTGGTCCTAGCCCTAAAACTCTGTAATAAAGTCCTTCAGACCACCTTTTCCTGACCTTTCATAATGGCTTTACAACAGATTATGACCTAGAGGGTTGTACTGGCATAAGCCGTACTGATATGACCAGGACTAATTCTGCAGTGAAGAGAAAGCTAGAATGCTAACACACAAAATAGAAACAACACAGAAATACAGCTGATGGGTAGAAAAACAGGTTTTGGCATACTACTCTATCACAAAATTAGACAAAGGTGTATCTGTGTTTGTAATATGGCTTCATACCAGCATCGCTATGTTTTCTAATAAAATAAAAATCACAACCTGAACTTGTATGGTTGGATCAGTAAGATTTAAGTCTTGACTAAGCCCTTGAATTAAAATACTGTTTCAAAAGAGGGTGTAATATCAGCATTTTTTGAAAGCTCGGTGTTGTCCGACTGAAATAGTTTGAAAGGCAGGACTGGAAAAGGAAGTGTCAGTTTTTGAAGTGACAAAGATCAACATGTCTCCAATACGGTATATACTGCTGTACAGTAAAATAAAGCGTGACACATAACTGCTGAAGCAGTCTTGGGCCAAAACTCATGATTCTTACTCATCTCGCACTAAAGCAAAACTCTGTCTAATTGAAATGATGGAGAGAAGCTCAGCTGAGTAGGAACAGTGGGGCTTGGCTCATACAATATATATATGAATGTTCCATTGGTAGCTCAACTGCAGACCACACAACTAATTTAAGGTTTCATCTCTTTGGTAGACGTATGCATGTTTGGGTGGGGAACTGAAACAGATGGAATAAAAGCAATTGCTGTCAGGTCTTATGTTCATAAGACTATGTTTCTGAATATAGACGGACACACTCCCCATGTACTGCATTTTCTTCTTGTAGCATCCACCAGCCTATGAGCTGTGGATCAAGGAGGTACTTGTATGAAGTCCTATAGAGATGAACAGCAGCAGGATGGCCTTGTGCCCCTGTGTCTTAACTGAGAGAAGAGCAGGGTTGTTTAATCAAATTCTCTCTACTGACTTCTGTAAAATGGTGGACTAGTCTGTGAGGAAAAGGCAAAAGCCCAGTCGCTCAAATCTTATTAAACTAGGCTGGACCAACACTGCAGGGCCTCATTTTATCAGAAATGGGAACAGAAATTCCTTAAATCTATGGATCAGTGATATCAGCCTCTCGTGCTTACTGTGGTATTGGCTATGTGTTCAAAGGCCCTTCACTTTGTGCTGACTTGGGCTTAACTGCTGTGTTTTTGGAACTACTTTAAATGCCAGACCTAGAGTAGCCATTTTAAGGACTGATTCAGCTACAAAAAACCCAAGTGGGACTGTATTTGAAATCATGTGGGTATCAGCAGCGTGCACACACACACACACACACCCCCCCCCCTTTGGCCTTGTAGTAGTTCCCCAGCTGGGCAGACTCTCCCTCTCTAGTCTAGATCTTGGCACCGGACATGCCACAGGTCTGCTTGGTTTTTGCATCTAATAGAGCAGGAATAGGGAAGGGAAAAATATCTCAGTGGTCCTGAAAGTGCATCCTCCTTTTTTCTGGTTTTAGGACCTAATTGCTCTCAATTAAGTCCTAAAATGTTAGCGCTTCTTCGCCTTTTAGCCAGGTAGCAATCCAAAGAAGAATACATTTGAAGTGGCACAAGCGGAGTTTTCTCCCTCTGTCTTCATCCACAGAAATCTCTAGCTAGGATATTCTGAGCACTTTTCTTCCCTTCTTCCTGACATGCTGTAGCTTGCATGCTGTGGTCTCCTTTCATGTCCAATTTTCATAGCTCAGTCCAACAACAAAACTGAGAGCATGCCGACAGGTGGAAGAGAAACAAACGTATTAGATCATCTATTTAATATCCTCCCGGTGAGCTCACCAGGTCTGAAATATTGTTTTATAACAAGTATAATCTTGATTTAAAAGGTAAGTTCATGGTTCAATCTGGCACCATGGAAGGTGGATCTTGTAGGGAGCACATGGACAGGAAGCCAACAGGAGAGAGGAAACAGCATGAGGATGTATAATTGCTCTCTGTTAATACAGGGAGTAAACACAAAGCAAGGTCTGCTCTGTTACAAATGGCCACGACCTGTCAGTGAACACACCAGCAGAAAAATGAAATGCTGCAAGGGCTTCCATAGACAGTGATGGGGATCAAAAATCTATATGGTCTTTAGGTAGTGCTTCATGCATTTATGAATCTACTTCAAATAATGTGACTCCCTGCAATGTCAAGAGTTTAGATTGAAGGAGCAGAAAGATCCTTGCCAGGTCTACATCTTATGGGGCGGAAATCTTGTCCTTTAAAATTCTTTTAGATCACTTTCTGTATAAATAAATGCAGGTCCATGACCAAGGAAGCAACTCCCTGTAGATGGCTTAATACTCTTAAATGCTGGAGAAACCTCAGCTTGGATGTAACGTGGCTACAGGCTGGCGCAATAGGCATATTTAGGATTATTCCTCAAGCTTTTTCCTGCTAGCTCATCTCACCACAGAATTTTTGCATAGTTTAAAATAAAAAGACATTACAAAAATCTTCTTTTAATTAGGGTAACTGATGTTCTGTGACCACAAAACCCACAGGTTTCTAAAGAATATGCAGACCTTTTTAGAAGTATATGAGAAAAAATTGAGCAGAGGAGTTACATGTACTCTCAAGGGAAGGTCCTTTCTGGCAATTTAACTTAAAAAAACCAAGATCAAGACCTTAAAGGAGCACAACGAAGCCATCACCCACAGCCTTCTCAATGGAGCAACCTTATCTCCAAAAATATATGATTATTCTGCAATATCTGAAGGGGATATTCAAAGGAAATAGAACAGAAAGATTTGAAAAATTATTTTCTTTTGCTTTAATGATGGGAAGATCAGAAACAGTGAGAATCTCTGGGATGACCCCTGAAGGCCAGGAGCTGAAGTGGAAGCTTCTGTTGCTACCAAGAGAGAATCCTGCTCTTCTAACAGTTCAGACAGTCTGTAGAAAATGAAAGTTTCTTTATGAAATGGATGTTTGCCTTTGGCACTAAACTGAGTGGCTCCTCTATGTGTCCTCTACAACTACCAAGCAGAGCTGCAGTCCTCACAGGGATGCTGGACCTTGGGAGGAGAAACAACTGATGAAATGAAGGAGATGATTTAGCGTAGCACTGGTTTCTTGTTATGTGTGACACCACATATCAGGTTATAGATGTATAGATGTTTAAATGAGTATTAATTACAGATTTTTTATGCCTTGTATCCTGTCTTCAGTGGCTGCTGAAGGCTGAAGAAGTCCAGGGTCCTCTGCCAGTGGGCTCAGTTAACATCTCTAATCTTTGGTGACACCAAGGTCTCTAGAAAGCCACAGTTCAGCCTCTGCTCTAATGACCAAAATCTAATCTTGTCTTTTGGTTAAGACTGTGGGATAGGCTACGATGAAACCATTTTGGCTTTGCCAGCATCCCCTGTCCTTTGTTGCCCTGAGTTTCAACTTCATTCCATGCAACACTTTACAATCCCCACTGCAATCAGGCAGCTAAAATCAACTGCTACCAGCCAAGCAGATCATGAAGCACTATCTGTAGAAAGAGCCCAGAAGGCAAACCTTCTGCTTGAAACTCTCTCATGATTAGGCATAATCCCACATCATTCAGATGCAAGGTAAATTTCTATGAGATTTAATTAGGAGACAGGAACAGAGCAAATTCATTGTGTTTCACAGAGTTCGAAGAGACTGTTCCTTGTGATGTGTCTGTACTGACTACCTGCTGCAGGAAGGCTGAGTTGGAGGAGCTGGTGTTTCCCTATAAATACTCAAATAGCCCAGAATGAATGAACTTGCAGGCTGGAACAGGGCTTCTCCAACTGGTTTCCAAAAGGAAAAGCTGCCCAGTAGAAACTTGCCTGAAATGGGAGCATATCCTGTATTTTCAGAGGAGAGGGCCCATCCTTCTTCCCATCTCATGAGAAACTTTCCAGGAGAAATGTGTAATAAACATGATTAACACTGATTTTTATTACTACTGAGGATGTTAGAAAAAGAAATGCCTTCCACATAGGCTTATGAGCTAACCACTCTCCTTCTCAGTTGTGACTGAAACAGTTCAGAACCATCCATCTTCAGGGCATACCATTAACCCCATCAATTTGTCAGGTAGTTTCCATAGGCATCTCAAGCATGTTGAAACTTAGTTAATTATTGCTGCTGAACAACTCTCCCTCCTTCTCCTATGTGGATGGAATTTATCATTGTTTTTGCTTTATTGTTGTTTTCTTTGCTACAGATTTTGCTTGTGATGCCTGCTGGGGTGCTTCAAACATTGAGGACATTTTTTAAAGTGCTGAAAGGAAATTAATAATCATAAATAAATAATTCTTTAATTTCTCTGAGGAGTTGTCCAGCAAAAAGAAAGAAATTGCTGAAGTAGTTCAAATGTACAATATAAGACAGGAGGAAGAAAAATGCTTTCCAGAGTCTCCCTTCAGGCTTTCTTTCAATGACTCATTGCAAGAAAACTGGAGAAACAAAAAGGGGAAGACAAATCTGATTTTTCATTTATACTGCAAAGGTGATATACCTAAGACAAAATTTAGCTTTGTTGTATATGATGGAAAGCAAACAGAACCCCAAGATACCTTCTGGCTTATGCCTTTACAGACTGTGTTTGCAGCCAAGGCACCAACAGGACAAAGCAACTGTGGATTTGAGGGGAAAATAAAGCAATCAAAATACAGAGATGCTGCCTGCCTTCAAAAGCCCTCAGATATAAAGGTGATAGTAAACATATATTATTATTATTACTATTATTACTTAATTTGATATAGTTATTCAGCACAGGTTTCTTGTTTTCTGAATCGTGCATCTATCAATTTACACCTACCAAAAAAAAAAAAAAAAGCATGTCAGAAGTAAAAATAGTCTCTTGCTAGGACACTTCTATCGTTGCCCATCATTCAGGTGGACATCTGTTTACTTCCCTGCTTGAGGATGAGCAAGGATAGGACATGGGTTAAGCTGAAGAGTCAGTGACATGAAATGAAAGCATACTTCTCTTTGACAGCTGTAAGCTGCTATAATTTTTTTTTTAAATTGTGCATTAAATTGTGCGTAAGTTTTTGGTTAACCTATCTTACATTCCATGTAATGTAGATTTTATGGCACTCGACTTCCAGCAACAAGGATTTTTTTACCCTTGCAACAACTTGAGTTATGCTTGATATATATTAACCAGTACTTCTCATTCCAGTTTAATTTTTCCACATCAGTCCTCTGGTTTCTTACCCAACAGACAGCACAAGCATACAGTAAAATTGAAACGGGAGAAACTTTGGACCGACACAAAATACAAACAGAACAGAACCATAACCAGACCTACAAAGGACAAACTGAAATGAGAATTTCATTGAATTTTTTGGAATTGCATTAAATTTTTCTACATGGGATTAAGGTTATACACAGATGACCACAAGCAACTGAGTTACTGTAAAATAACAAGTAATAACCAAGCTGCAGTAATATATCACGTGTTTTCTCTTAGTGTGCCACTCTGGAGAAGCAAAATGAGCTTAAGCCACGTGTGTACGTTTGAGACTTAAGCTAACATGTTTTTCTTTAGAAGTCAGGCAGGTATAACAAGGCACACAGTCTGTTACTGCAGTTGAGCTGACAAAAAATACCTCACCGCACCATGGTAATGCTGCTGCCTGTGATCAGGGGCACAGCTCAGACTCAAAGTGGCTTTAAATTCCCAAGGGAGCCAAACCAGCCAGCACAGAAAGCCAGTGGAGGACTGAATTAGAAGGCTCTGGTAATGCCTAACTTTTTCATTTTAAAAAGTTCATTTAGCTGCAGTCTCCATATTTCATTTTAACATGTGCCCATGGCTTGAAAAACAGTGCATCCCTAATGAAGGATCTTCTTATTACTGAAGAGACTGGGACTATCATCTCCCTCGTTGGAGAACGATATCTAACAATAATCAGTCTGAAGTAAACCAAACAATAAGCCAAATAATTAAAATACGCCTTCCCTAATTCAGGAGCTATTTTCTCATTTTGCTCAAGTTCTCCCAGCTCCACATTGTTCTGGTGGCTTTTTCCATCTATTCAGAGGCCAGATCTCACTACTGAATCTCAACAAGGGTAGCAAAGATGCCAGAGCTCTGGAGAGCACATTTAATTTTAAACGTCTCTCACTGAGATGGCTATTTATGGTTAGTGTTGAACAATTTTTCATTTCTTTACCAGTCAATGTACATTGCAGAAATTTCAAAATGGTAAGTAGACCAGGACCATCCCATAACTGAAATGTATCATCCTGCTTAAGAATTCTAAAGTAGTTACTCTAAAAATTCCTGAAAATGCCAACTCTCTTGTCCTAAATGTCCACTGTTAAACATATACAGGGCTCTCTTTTCTTATCGCTACAAAAAACAAGTTCTATACAAATCTAAATTAATATTTCAAGCTTCCAGAAGGTTTGTCAAAATATACAATAAAGTTGTTTACTATAATTTTTCAGTAGTTATCCACAGCTTACCTTATGTTTAGACAATGCTTACAAAATGGTATTATTTAAAAATGATTGCATTTAATCACTACATCTTAAAAACACTGTATATCAAATTAACTTCATTTTTATTCTTCAAGTGCCACTGAGGTCTTTTAAGTATTCTAAGTAGGTGCAATAAAACAAAGCATGTATGAGGACATTGATCAAGCAATAGGATTATCTAGGTAAGAACAATAACAAACAAGAAAGAAAATAAGACAGGTAAAGCAGACAACAGCAGTCGACTTACTACTTTTTGCATTTCCTGAAAAGTGCATCATCTGAAGCTGACGGTATAAAAAAGAACATTTCTGCCATTGTTTAAAGTAATTTTGCTGCAGCTTACAGAACTCATAAAAAAGAATTCTTTCTAGCCTAAAGTTGGAAGGAAGATGTTCCCATTCAAAGATTTAAGTGATTTGCTGAATGACTGTTTTTTGCCCAACATAATCTCAGTTTTCATTCACTACAGTGGATGATAGTGTTACTGCAAAAAGTGCTCTTCAGGAGCCCCTTTAAAAGTTCACATAACTTTTCCAAAAATGTACCTCTAATAAGACTATGAACAGATGTATTTTATATAGTTGGGAAGCAGAGGCATCCTTCCTGTCTCCCCCCGCCCCGTCCCCAGTAACTCAAACTTTCAGGGGTCTCTGTGCTTACCCGAAGACGTGGGATGAAATTCTGACTTCTACCGAGTCACTGACTTCAGCTGGGTTGGTACTGTACTCCTACAGGTAAAGGTTGTTTTTTGTCTTACTCTGAACAAAGCACAGTGAAAATTACAATGTACATATAAAGCCTTAAGAGTTTTCAACCCATCCTAAACCATCCCAAATATTCATTAATCAGTCTTATATGTGGCACCTGTCTGAGCAGCTCCCAGTTGAGCATTAAGCAGTGACTCATATTTGGTATAGGTAGGTTGTATGTCTCTGATAAAAGATGTGTGTACACTGGGGTTTGGGGAGTTTATTTCATTTGCTACTTTTTCTTTCTTGTGCATGGATTTCCTGTGATTATATTTGTTGCTATCCGTTTACACTAGAAAATGCAAGTAAAAGAAACGTGCCTTGCACTGCAAGTAGAGTAGTGAAGACCACCTGACCTATTTTACTAGGGAGGTATGACCTTCCAGCTGCGGCCAGCAAATCAAGACCTACTGATGAATTAGAAGAAATACCCTTCAGGGCTACCTCAGACTTTTAACGCCACGCATGTAAGGAGGTCTTGAGTTTCTGAGAAGAATCCCAAATGGATGAGGACTACAAATGTGTATTCAAATCTCACTCCTGCAGCACTAAATCCACACACGATGACCTTTAACTTTTCAGTAGCACTCAAGTGAAGGCATATTATTGCTAAACAAATATACAAGGCAAAAGTTCTCTGTGCATTTGCAGTAAACACCGTCTGCCCAATACTGCTCTTGCAAACACAGGGTACCTTCTTTATCTTCTTGTTTGTTTTGCATTATATAAGACGAAGCCAAACAAGCGTATACCCTTCCCAGAGGTTCACTAGATGCTGTCTTACCTATGCAAGAGCTTTTGCAAAAAGGCCAGGCAAATTCCAGCAGAGCCATGCTAATCATGGAGATTCTGGCAGAAACCTAAAGCTTGAGGGGCATTTTTGTTTCTAATATTTATGTGCACACTGCATTTTTGCAAAATAAAACATAGTAGAGAGTCTAAGGACAGAAAGGTGTTTGTTTAAGTGGTGCTCCTCTGAGCAAAAACCTAAATATCCACAGGGAAATGAAAAAATCCAGAGTGAACTTGCATTAGACTCCTTCATCCCGGAGCTGATGGAAATCTGTGGTGTACGAGTATGTATTTGTTAATACAATTATTTTTAAATATTCTTATATTGCTAGGAGATTATCACTGTGTTAGCACTTCCTCATGCATTGCTGGCCTCATGCAGATTGGCTTTGTTCAGTTGTATAACATGTTTAAGCTATGAGGATCTCTTTCCACCAAATTAAGCTAGACCGTAAGTGCCAAAGATGATAGTTATCTCCTTAGCTGTAAAGACAGGTTTCTCACTACAGCATGAGATTGCAGAGGATCCCAAATGCAGTTTTGGAATTAACAGTTAATATTCTGTATTTTTTTATACCTGACATTAAAATACCTACATGTCTTTCGGTTACCATGGTGCTTTATGTAGATTACTTCACACAAGGCATCCTTAATTACAAATCATACTATGTAGCACGTTGGGAATCCACAAATCATGTTACCAATAAGCAAATAAACCTAAAAGGGTGTCCTATGAGAAAAAAACCCCACATAGCCCTCACATGCAACATACTAGTTTGGTGGAGATAATCATAAGGAAATGTACTTTGTAAAATGGCTGTGCCTTTGGAAAGTGCCTGGCGGTGAGAAAGAATTTTAGTATCTTTACTCAGAGGTATTACTAGGTGGGGTAATGCACTGGATATACTATTAGATTTAAAAACTATCTGATTTTTTTGCCTCTTTTGTTTCAGAAAAGAAAAAAATCCTCACATTTAAACCTCCACAAAATATCCATATATAAGCACCATCACTGGAAGTGTTCAACAAACATGTAGACGTAGCACTTCAGGACATGGTTTAGTGGGCTTGGTGGTGTCTGGTTGATGGTTGGACTTGATGATCTTAAAGGTCTTTTCCAAGCTTAATGATTCTGTGATTCTATGATTCTGTTTCTACAAATATTAGGGAAAATAATTATAGGTATAAAATTGTACTTCTTGGTGGATACCAACTACTTCTACAGTGTTTGCAGTGCTTAGGATTATACAAGTTCTTCCTCAGATGCATATTTGACAACATCTTTATTTGAATACAGACTTTCCATATCATAACTACTTGATTACACTTAAACGAATGCTGAGATGTTTTATGCACGTTTTTATTTGATGCTATAAGCAATTTACAAGCCATCATCTAAGCATAAAATATTGTGTTAACTGGGAAACTAAGACAAGAGCTAGTTCTGCAGGGACCAGTAAGGACAAAGGATATTAATTTCTTGGGTAAATACTTGAGTTGAAATTTGGAAAATTTAGAAATCTTATTTTCAGAAATATGTGCTTTAATTTTAGGGAGTGAGAGTGGCTTTTTATTTCAGGCAGCCCTGGCAGAACTACAAGGATAGCTCTGCAAATGACCCGATCAAAGAAAAAAATGAAAGTTTTCCACTGTAACAACAAAAGCAATCCCAACCCTGCTGCCGACCCGCTCCCCAAATTTATACTCAGGAGCAGAAGAAGCTAGTGACCAAACCAGAGAGGTACGGAGTGAGAGAAAGGCGGCGCTGGCTGGCGTCTGAATTCAACCACCACCTTGACAGATGATTTTACAGCAGAAGCTCTCTCTGAACCAGGGCAGTGAACAGTAGCCACCTCATCAAAGCTTCGCAGCTCGGCTCACTCCAAGCAAATCTTCTGCAGCAACAAATCGTTAGGAACAAAAGACCCAACTGCACTACCAAGAAACAGCAAGTTCAGCACTTTTGCAACTCCTTAACAACATCTAGGCTTCAGCATCACTGGTGAGAAGGCACTTGCCAAAGTACTTCTGCTTAGTTTGGGGGTTCTCAGCTTCCTCTTTGTCCCCCGTCCCCCGCTTTTACAGCTTTAGAATCTCCAATAAACCATCCACTTTTAATCTTTTTCACTGCTTTTATAATGGAATACTGAAATCTCTTTGCAATTTAAGAGAGTAACAGCTTTTGTTATTCTGTCAAATCCCAGGTTGTATACGCTATTATTTCTCAGAAAGAGAGAAAGAGCAGGACCTACTGAAAAAATAAGATTATTCGTATTAGTGTGTTGACTATCTCAAAGGCTTCTTTCAGTGCTTTTCTTGAAAAACTTTCTTCAGTTTCCTTAAATTAGCTTATCTTTACATGCTTATAACCTGTTTAAAAGAAAAAAAATCTCCAATGAAATTTAATCTGGATTAAAACAAAGTTGATTTAGAAAATACTGATCCAAAGGAAAAAATAAAGTGAAATTCTGTTGTCTTTCTTAAGATTAAATTAATAACAGTGAGTATTCTGAGGTAGCATTAACCACTGGTTTTGGAAATAAGATACTTTGATCTAATAGAAGTTAATTTAGACTCTGCTTAAGGTACAATCTTTATTGGAGAATTTTTAATAAGGAGACATAAAGTGTCTCCAGTGAAGAAATGGAAATGCAGCAACCTTCTGATTTTCCACTTTAAATTCCTTTTCCTTCATTTTTTAGTAATAAAAAGCCACAGTTCAACCTGTGATCAATTTGCTGTCCTTCAGCCAGTGAGTCCCCAGGAGGATAAACAGAAATGTGAGTGACAACTTTACCAGTAAAGATAATTATTGACATTTATCTGACCATGTCTCCTACCTGTGGACCGCAAATGTACAGAACTACTGGGCACTCAACAACAGAGAAGCACCTTCCTCACAGAGGGGACATTAAGTGGAGTCTCAGATCAATATTGAAAACACAGTTTCCATAAGAAACTTCAGTTCACATGTCAGTTCTTCCACATTCACTCATGATGAGGAGTAACTCACCCTCCCAAGCACTCCGTCTGATTTCCAGAGTGATTAATTCTACTGATTAAAGGTGTCTCTAGCTGCAAGGGCTACTCCTTGGTGCAAAAGATGGAGTTGATAGAGCCTGCTAAAATGTGTATTTTTAAAGCTGCAGAGCACCACGCTAACTCTTGGGGTTGTGGAGACACCAAAGGACTGAGTATTAGATCAAAAGGCAGCAATGTTTATGTTAAGGGATGTAGATTCTTCTGGCAACCTGAATCAAAAGAAAAGTGGATGCTATCAGGACTATTAATGTATAGGCAACGGAAATATTTTTGTAATTCAACCTCCTGACATACCTACATGGGTAACTTGGATCTGACGGAAGTGGGTAGTTGAAGTGGAGGGCAAGCGTATCACCTGGAAGAAATGTGAAACAGACTCTCCCGGAGTACAACTGAAATCTTCATTTCTGCTGTAAATGGTTGTTTTAATTTACATGGAAGAGCAGCAGTAAATCTTCATAAAATTAAAAACAATACTTTATTAATAACACGAACAAAAATGTAAAAGTTCAGTTGCTAGCAGCTATCCAGAATTACATGAGTAGCACCAAAATAATTAAAACTACTTGTGTTTCAAAAATAATAAATACATGTCATGACCCTAAGCAGCAAAACAACATTAAAATCCATTTGGTATGTAAATTCACTTGAATGATAGCAAGTCACATATCTCAAAAAAGAAAAGAAAAGAAAAAAGAAAAAGAGAGAAAGAAGAAAATATTTACTACATAAATTATGAAAGAAAAATCAAAGAATATAAAAAACTCAGTTGTGTCTCTACTCATTATTTTGCTTTAATTTCATCTAACTTTGTGAAAAGCCCCATGGGCTAGGGACATTAATTTCTTGCTTTTGCTGTTTTACTAATTCCTAATGGAGGATTACAAAAGAATTTCAATCACATGAACTGGAATCATGGGAAGGAATGGGAGAGAAAATTGAAGAAAACTGCAGGATATCCAGAAAGCTAAAAATAAATTAGTATATTCTAAAAGCCTTTCAAAAAAAAGGAAAAATGCCCATGTCACAACCACAATCCGTGCTGATTTCAGCACCAGCAAGACAGAAAGAAAATAATCTAGAGGAACTTAAAAGCAACAAATCTCTAGGACCAGATGGAAGTTATCCCTGGGTATTAGAGAAGATCAAGAAAGAAACTTTCGGGCTACTGGCAGACATCATGGAAAAGCTGCTAAGTTCCAGATGGAATACAGATATCAGTAAATATGGCACCAGATTACAAAGTGATATGAAATAACATTTTAGTGTGAAATTAGCAATAAATACAGTTTGTAACACGGCATCATATCACAATTTTGACATAATTTGACAAGTCGCAATATAAGACACAGTGTCAGAAGCTATCAAAGCAAAACAAAACAAATCTCCCAGGTGGTTAAGTGGGAGAAAAGCACTTATTTCACTCAGAGTTTTCACACAGCAGTTCCCGATTTCCCTTGTGCCCAGGCTGGCAGTGTATTAAAGTATTATTGCTCTTAATATGGCTAGAGGTCCAAATGGGAGTCCATCTGTGCTGGGCACTGGCCCAGCGCTATAGGAGGTCGCCCGACTCCAGTGACCTTGTGTCCTAAATGGGTGAGATGGATGATTCCCAGGAGGAGGTGTCAAAGCCAGAGTCAAGCAAATTTTCCAAGGTTACAGTGCTGGTTTGAGGAAAAGAACTCGTATTTTCTCAGTCCAGGCCCTAGCCATTAGATTACTATACCCACGCATCACTGCCTATCTGTGCATTCAGTGGCAGTCCTTAAAGTCCTCCTTTTCCATAATTATAATCATATCTCACTTCTGCTGGCACTAAATTCTTCTGAATCAGACAACTTGTAAGAAAGATGGCATACTAACTACTTTTCCAAATACTCCCCGCCTTGCAAAATAAGTCATTCCCAGAAATCCACTGACTTTCATTACTTCTGCTGTCTTCCTTGCTGTCTTTCTCTTGCTCATAGAATCATGGAACATTTTTGGTTGGAAGGGACCTTTAAAGGTCAGCTAGTCCAACCCCCCCTGCAATGAGCAGGGACATCTTCAACAAGATTAGGTTGCTCAGAGCCCCGTCCAACCTGACCTGGAACGCTTCCAGGGACGGGGCATCTACCACCTCTCTCGGCAACCTGGGCCAGGGTTTCACCACCCTCATGGTGAAAAAGTTCTTCCTTCTATCTAGTCTAAATCTGTCCTCTTTTAGTTTAAAACCATTACCCCTTGTCCTAGTGCAACAGGTCCTGCTAAAATGTCTGTCCCCATCTTTCTTCTAAGACCCCTTGAAGTAGTGTCAGGCTGCAATAAGGTCTCCCTGGAGCCTTCTCTGCTTCAAGCTGAACAACCCCAACTCTCTCAGCCTGTCCTCAGAGGAGAGCTCTTCCATCCCTCGGATCATGGTTGTGGCCTCCAACAGGTCCATGTCTCTCCTGAGCTGAGGGCTCCAGAGCTGGACGCAGCACTGCAGGGGGGTGTCTCACCAGAGCGGAGCAGAGGGTCAGAATCCCCTCCCTCGACCTGCTGGCCACACTGCTTTGGATGCAGCCCAGGATATGGTTGGCCTTCTGGGCTGTGAGGGCATATTGACTGGCTCATGTCCAGCTTTTCATCCACCAGTACTCCCAAGTCCTTCTCAGCAGAACTGCTCTCAATCCCTTCATCCCCCAGCCTGGACTGATACTGGGGGTTGCCCCGACCCAGGTGCAGGACCTTGCTGTTGTCCCTGTTGAACTTCATGAGGTTCACACCAGGTCCCTCTGGATGGCATCCTGTCCCATAGGCATGTCAACTGCACCTCATCACCTGCCATGGTCCCCGGTACCACAAGGGTGTCACTGCTTCCATTCCTCCTTCCATTAAGGACAAACTCTTAAACAACATAGAGTGTTCACCGTTCTGAAAGGTACGTTTGCTTAATTCATTGATGTTTGTAACAAAATTAATGTGAAGTTAACCTAAGGGACGTTTATTTAAAAGGAGTGCAAGCACTCAGGTAAATGCTCAAGATACACAACAATTTTATGTATTACAGTCTTTGACACTGGGAAATTTTGGATTGGATACACCTTTTAGGCACCTAAATGAGGTGCCTCAGGCATGTTATTCCCACAGCTCCGTCTGCGCTCAGTGACGAGGTGAGCCAGACCTTCACTGGGCACCCTTCTCTGATTATATGGGGAGTATCCGAACTTTGGTGTCTTGTTTGTCTAAAGTTTGACGGGAGGCATGCTATGAAATTCATACCACAATATGGTATGAGTCACAGATAACAGCATAAAAAATAAACTTGAAGCAACTGGCGGCTCGTGGCTTAGACAGGTT
>NW_010526862.1:0-15201 GCF_000687285.1 Phaethon lepturus
AATTTGATTGTACTATCTTTATCAAAATTTACTTTCACACCACTGGATAAGAAAATGTGCTTTGTTGTTTATGGTTCAATAAAAAGCCCGGCTCAGACACACAGTGGTGTTAGCAGCTTTTATAAAAAGTCTAAGTCACCACTTAGATGTACTGAATCTGTACCATACAATGAACACATTAATAGCTTAGAATATAGAGTTTTGTGAGAAAAAATTGTAATCTCTTCATCAGTTTCATCCCATGGCTTACCAGTTTTAACAATACCCAGTTTCAGTCCAGAAATTACTTGGTCTGTTGCTTTATGGGCAGTCTGGGTGCAGCTGCACAGGCAAACTGCATAGGGGCAAGGCACATCCTTGAGCACTGCCCCTCAGTCCAGAATACCACTTACCTGTTGGCACAGTGCCTTGCTAGGTTTTGGCCTCTGCCTGCTAATACTCATCCAGACAATACCCAGACACAGTTAGAAGATATCAAAAGCCAGGAAGCACTCCGAATAAGTAGTATGAATGAAACCATCCTGTATTTGCAGAGACAGAGATTAGATATCTGGAGGAAATTCCTGCCACACACTTTGCCACCAGGGCCAGAAAATAGTGCTTTTTACTATGGACAAAGCCTTTTCTGCTTCACATCCAATGACTATACGTGGATATAGTGCTACAATGTTAGCTGAATGGAGGGCATATTTGGGAGTCCTGCTCAAGTCTCGAATATATACAGATAATTAGAGAGGGTTGGTAGACTTAAAGTGTTAGATACATGTCACCTAATGAATTTCCCTTTAGTCACTGGTTGGAAGCAGTCCCCATAACTCATCTGAGTTTCCTGCCTTGTCAAAGAAAAGTGACAGGAGCCTTTCAGGGTTGTCCAAGAGATGTTCCTTTTTCCCCAGCCAAGGCACAAAACTTAGGCAAGCTGGATCTCATACAGTATTTTCAGTAATAAATATAGAATGGAGCTGTCTGGTTGCTTTTATGACCTACCTCTGAGCACTGTCTGACTCCTTACAAATTATTAAACATTCATCCTCACATCACTTCTGTGACTGAATAACATATCCTCCATTTACAGGGGTATAACTGAGATGCAGAAAGATTAAATAGACTAGTCTAAAGCCCGCTATTGATTTGAATGAGAATTAGATCAGTCCATTTGTGAATTAACTTCCTGAGTGACTGTGAAAATCTGTCTAAATCTATTTATAGAACTAATACTATAACCCAGGCACGTCTCAATTTCTGTATTGTTATACTTTCCTAGGAAAAAAAGATTAATTTTTTAAAGGCCCTGCTATCTTTCAAAGAAAAAAAATTTAAAAAAATATACATGTATTAAAGTATAGATGTATGTATATACATGTATATACATGAGAGGGTTATTTTGTTTCATTGGAAAAATAATAAAAATATAAGCAAAATAATTTACATTTTGTGAGGCAGTAATGCAACTGTAGTTGAAGTGGTTATTCAGTGTTGTGACGTCAGTTATGTAATATTTAAACAAACTGACAAAATAAAAAGTTATGAATAATCATGCAAGTCAGGGGAAATTAAATTATAGCTGCAGAAGAAATGCTGAAATATGCATCTTGATCATTATTGTGAGTCAGATTACTTTAATATGTTAACAACAGTACTTTTAAATTCTGAATTCATAAGTTGCTCTGAAACAGTGAAAAAGGAAAGGGATTTTATATTCATTTTATAGGAAGTCTGTTGCATTTTTTCTTCTTCATATCAGTTACAGCAGCTTCAAGATCCAGAGATCATTGCAAAGCCCTGAAGGCATCCCAGAGGAAAAGATGACAGAATTTTGTGTATATCTTTAAGCTATAATTATAGAGAAACATGATATGAATTTCTTAGGAATTATTTTTGGGGGATACGAAGACCAGCTTTGATGTTTTTAACATTACATGAACCAATTTAATAGCATAGTTGACGAGTATTTCCATGACTCTAGAGACATATGATTACTAGAAAGAATACAGAACTGAGCACTAATGATTGCTTGTTGTATATGATTGTGCTGGCTTCAAATGCAAATATAGAACATATTCCTGTGAAAAACTATTCATGATGAAAAATAGTTCTTATTATAGAAATATTGGAAAGATGGAATAATAGAAGAAGATGGGTGTGAAAACATCAGAGTGGATGGATTCCTTCAAGTCAGAGTAAGGCTCAATAATTCATTGTTTAGTATATGCATAACTAGATTAGAATTTCTTCATAGGGTGGAAGGACTACTGCCTCCAACCATGATATACTTTCAGTAGTAGTCTAGTCTAGCTTTCTGAGTGATCTCTAGGAAACCATGCTCCTCTTAAACTTCATTTTCAAAATCTGCAATATATTGAAAATGACTTTGTTAAGCGGTCTTTCAGATAAAGTGATCGATTTAAATAATAAAATAGGTCAGGTGTTTGTTTAGCTTGTTAGAAGAATTGGAAATGCCTGTTACTTTCTCCACAGTCTCATACTGGAACAACTTATTCATTATTTACAGAGTGTTATCATTTGAATACATCAATTCTTAAAAGAAGGCGAGAAGAGATACTGTTAAATTTTCTAACTGATGCTTTCCAGAAAGCTTTGCTACAGAGTATTCCTCATTTATACAGAGGGCATGTTTTATTGATTAAAATATGTTTAAAAATTTATTACGTTGAGCTTATATAATGACAAAATTAAGCATGACTTTTTAGTACAATGACTCCTCTTCCTGAATGTTAGGGATGGTTACAAAGCTGTAACATAAACTGCTCCACTTGGTTTTGGGGAAAGGTTATATACACAGTGGTAATTTTGGTATTAGTATGGCAGTGCACTGAAAAAACAGCAAACCCTTGGCTATACTTGAGTGCATAGACTTACAGCAACAGTGGAAGCCTCAACCCACTGGAGACTGGGCTTTCTGGAGACTTTGCTCCTTCATACTCAGAGTCTGCAACTGTGGGCAGCTGTGCATTTACTGTTTTTTCAGTCTATCCGGCCCCTACACAGCACTGTGGGTATGACCATGAGGGAACATAGCTTCGTATGCAGCACTCCATGAGTTTACATAGCCTTTGAAAACAATCCTTCTCCAGCCTGAGAGTACACTGTCGCAGTTCTTTGGCATCCATAGGCCATTTAGTAGATGCCATTCTAAGAAGGTAGAACTTGTCCTACACTTTCCACTCAGCTTTTGGAATACATTGGTTATATTTTTCATTACCAGGCTAGATTATAAACTATGCATACTTCACCTCTTAAAAAAAACGATTTTAGCCCTCAATTCCTGTAGATATCATTGTGCGCTATTTAATATAATAGAAAATAATAGATAGAGGTATTAAAAAATCTGGTTATTTCACAATAGAACTCAGTCATAAAAATATTATGGTTTTTTATGATGTCTGTATTTTATGATGTGATAGGCAGTCATAAAATGTGCTTTAAAATATGAATTTATAACTGGAGCACTGATCCTATTTCTTTTAGCCAAATTATGCCTAAGAAAATATATTATTAGTAAATGAATTTTTTAGATTGTTTGCAAAAACTTTATAATTGTCTGGACCAAATTTTCATTCAGAATTCTTCTCACTGGCTGCCTTTGTTCTCACTGCTTGCCATTGTTCAAATTGTAAATGGGCAGGAAAGAAATTAGATATTATCCTTGAAAGAAATGGAGCAATTGCTTAAATATAAAGTGAACTACAAAAAAATTTAGGTGCATTCTTAGCTTCCTTTTAATGCTATTTTCTGAAGGGAAATAAGGAATAACATCCTTATGTCAGTTCCTCAGCTTTTTGTAGACATATCCTCATGGCTGATGTGGAATCTACAACAAAAGTTCTATTTTTGTACTAGTTTTCTCCTTGATGGGTAACATACAGGGCAGGTTGTTAGGCTGATTTTGGCCTTGAGACTAGGAGCATATCAGGTATGCCTATGGTGGCTCCAGTTCATTAGGTTGCCTGACCAAATCAAGCAAAGCAGGTTAAACTCAAAGACCTGGTAAGTGTCAAAGGACTGTGGGAATGTGCAAGACTCCTGTTTAGGGCGAAACACCAAAGAGAGTAAGAGGGTGAAATCAAGGTGGATTGGGGACAAAGAAATGTTTGAAAACAGAGAGAGAAGAGGGTAAAGGAGACTGAGTTACATGGAAACAGATGGCTGGTCAGTATGCTTCTGTCTGACTGAGCCTCGTGCTTGATCACTGCAGTCTGTCCTACAATCCGAATACATCCTGTATCTAAATGCCGCCTGTGAAAGTGCACTCTCTATTCTGAGCCTGTGTGTGAGCACAAACAAATGTGAAGCCATACTAGCAGGTGAGTAGGGTAAGAGGTTTGAGTGCCAGCAACTGGACTGAGAAAGCATGAGCTCAATGGGTGTACTGGTTTTGGCTGGGATAGAGTTAATTTTCTTCATAGCAGCCAGTATGGGTCTGTGTTTTGGATTTGTGCTGAAAACAGTGTTGATAACACAGGGATGTTTTCATTATTTCTGACCAGTACTTAGAAAGAGTTAAGGCATTTTCTGCTTCTCACTCCACCCCACCCCACCAGGGAGAATGCTGGGCGTGCACAAGAAGTTGGGAGGGGACACAGCTGAGACAGATGACCCCAACTGACCAAAGGGAGATCCCATACCGTGTGACGTCATGTTCAGCATATAAAGCTGGAGAAAGAAGAAGGAAGCAGGGGACCTTTGGAGTGATGTTGTTTTTCTTCCCAAGTAACAGTTACGCATGATGGAGCCCTGCTTTCCTGGAGATGACTGAACACCTGCTTGCGATAGGAAGTAGTGAATGAATTCCTTATTTTCCTTTGTTTGCATGCATGGCTTTTGCTTTACCTATTAAACTGTCTTTGTCTCAACTCATGAGTTTTCCCACTTCTACTCTTCCAATTCTCTCCCCCATTCTGCCTTGGGGGAGTAAGCAAGCAGCTGTGTGGTGCTTAGTTGCCGGCTGGGGTTAAACCATGACAAAAGGCAAGAATTTTTGCCCTAGTCCCTTTGGCAGCACTTTGCAACTGCTATGTATCTTGGCATGTCTGTGCAGGACCTTCTCTGGCAGAGTCAGTATCAGTATGTTTTGATTCTGGTATTGTTAGTGTGTCCATGTGTTAGTTTTAAGTTTTTGATCCCTAAACAATCTAATCTTTCTCAGATAAACTGAGAGAACATGAGAAACATAGACTGAGTCTATGGCCACCTTTATTAACTGAAGTCTTCTCTCTAATGGATTCAACTGACTGATTTTCCCAATGAATTATATATAGGCATAAACCCCCCATTTAAAATTCACAGAAGATTCCTCTCTTCAGTTACTGTCAGTGTCTAGTGTATATAATAAGATATGATTTGGGCTTTAAATTATTCCAGTGTGAGGATATTTATGAGGTCTCTTCCTCCTTCCTTGTGTGAAACATACTTTACCTAAATGGGAACAGTCATGTGGCCACTGTCTTTCATCAGGCTGCATATTCTCATGAATCTTAGAAACCTGAGAATTTGCCATAAAAATGTAGTTGAACTTGGTAAAATACTTGAAAAATATTTGAATACGCACAAATACACAGAGATAACACTCTAACATAAGTCTTACTTCCTGAGGAAATCAGGATAAAATAGCTTCATGGGACATTCTTACTTCTGCTCCTTCCCTGTTATTTGCTTCCTATCAACAGCATCAACTTTTAGGCAAAAGGCTGGAATAGCTCTTGCAGAATAACTCCAAGGTAGTATTCTTTCATGTTTTCCCCCGAAAGAGGCATGTACCAAGGCTTTGTCTGCTACTTTACATTTCCACGAGGAGCTTATTACAATGGGGAAAGCTTTCAAGATTTACTTTTAAATTTTTTATTTATCTATGTATGTGGGGTTTTTTTTCCTAAATTACAGGTCGATTTTAAACATTTCAGCCAAATTCTTTAGATTTGAGTCCTGAAATTCCAATAGTTTGATAAAAATGGCCTTACTTTCTGAGCTAATGAGTTCCCACTGAGGTTAGTGGAAACCCTTCTTACTCACTGCTTCTAAAAACCTACCACTTAAATACAAGTGTTTAAATTAGGATCAGAGGAAGAATTCTTAAAAGTACCTAAATGACAAAATAAAAATCCCATTGGAAGTTACTGAACCTGGTGAGCTTAAAAAATGTTGTTTCCTTTGAAATTCCCACTTTCAGTAACTTAAAATTAGAGCCACACTTTTCAAAGTGAGGCGTGTGCCATTTCAGAATTTTGGAAATAATTTCTTTCCACCTAAAGGAACATGATAAAATAGAGGCAGGAAAAGGATAAAATGAAAATAAATACTGTGATGATGAGGTAATATATAGACATTTAGACAGAAAACTATTACAAAATTAATTTGCTTTCTAGGTAGTGATAGCAATGAAAAACTGAGCTCTATTTAAGTAAATGCCGTATGGAATTTTAATGTTTTAAACAGCTTTTAATCCTCCTAAGATTGAGGAGAGAATTATTCCATGTCTACCCATTTCTGAATGGATTCTGTAATATTTATATAAAGTTCCTATATTTGAGGTTAGCGTCATCATCACTGTTCTTAAATAAAGTGATTATAGCTTTATTTTGAAAGGTACCCAATCCTATCAGAGTGAATCAAGGCAAATCTGAAATAGGGGTCCATCAGAATGTGTAGGGGTTATTCCTCCTAGTTCCTGTGCCTTGTTAAGGCAGTAGGTAGTCACAACACTGTTCAAACATCGTGTTTCTGGGCTTGTGCAGAAAGTTAGTACCTTAGGGAATTTTTAAAGAGTTCATTAGCAATGGTATTCAAATTTATATCAAGTGAGGTGGTAGCTTAATAAGAGAAGCACAGGTAAGATTAAATGCAGAGGAAAAAGGAAAAGGTAAAAAGAAAGAACTGAATCATAAGTATGTTATTGGGCACTTTGATTCTGCTCAAATTCATCTTTATTTATTTGCATCTTATCCCTATACAGCTTCCAACTCTTTCTTTAAGGATGGATTTGGTGGTCTTTGTTTGAGAACAAATGATTCAAAAACTTTTTAGCATTTAAAAGAAATTTTGTCTTAATGATAGTACTTCCAGAGTAACCTACTAACAGCAATTAAAAGCCCTCTCTTTACAGGGCTGGCTGTGTAAAAATTACTTGCATTACTAGCACATTTTCTATCCAGACTTATCACAGTTTGCAAATAGTTGACAGCATTTAAAAAGCAGCCAAGAAGTGAACAAAGACAGAATTTAAACAATCCTTTCGCCTTCCTTGATTTGGATCAGACATGCAGTTATAGACAATATACTTGTCTTACTACAAGCTATGCTGTGACAGAAGCTTCCATTTTCTAAGGCTGTTTACAGGATAATTTCCAAGTACAGCCAGTTCATATAACAAATTAAAAAAAAAATAAAAAAGAAAACATACTAAAGAAATCCTAGGACACTCTGGCAAATAAAGTGGTTAGAGTAATTTATTATTCTATGATGTTCAACAGCTGCATTACATAAAGCATTCCTTACCCCACTGGCAGACGAATAACCATGGGAAGTTGTTCAATCAAGAAAGGTCATTCTCACCTTCCAGGAATGTGTTCTGCTAAATTGCTAGTGGTAGTGACTGGCCCTAAATGAAACCTCTCTATCAGCCTTAAGACATTTTGTAATTTGTTAAATATAATGTTTTTCAAATTACTGACTTTTAACTTGAATAAAGTTTGAAATACTCCCAGTAACTGTTGCTATATTTGCAACAGTCTTGTGGAGGGGGAAAAAAAAAAAGTAAAAGATAAAAACAACATTAGAAAAAACCTCCACTCTTCTGAAGGCATGTGTGTGTACATGTTTTACACAGATTCTTCTGTATTCACAGAGCATTACCAAAGCTTACCTGACAAGCAAATATTGATGTGTTCATTCTCATTCTGAGTAAATAAGTACTTTGGAAAATAAAATTTCATTTTGACAGAAACAAATGACATTTTAGTGATAAGTGGTCCCAGAATGTGATGAGACGGGTCATGCAAGTGTGGCATGATTGTCATGGTGAATTTAGGGTGGAGTAGCTGAGAAACCAGACCATACCACTCAGTGACATAAAATCTAACATTTCTGAGTATAGTGGGTATATAGTGATTTCTAGTCAAAGATTTATTTTCTACTACACAAACACACTTCTGCAAGCTGTTGGAAACATGTGGATGTGTTCCCACTGTTTATCCATTTATTGCTTTTTAACTTTGCTTGTCAATAGCCTCACTAGTCCAAAGCAACCCCAGATCAATCTCTTTGACATTCTCTATACAGTTGGGGGTTATTACCTGGGTTACTATACTCTTCTGGCCTCCTGCCTCAAATATGTTGCAATGATGTAAAGTTAAGAGTGCCTTTGGGCTTCATTGTTTCCTTCCTGAGTGCCAACAATTATAATGGGGTAGATTTCATCCAGATCTGTGGGTCAAATCTTCCATACAACTATTACCTGTTCTGCTTTGTTATTCCAGCATCAGATAGAGTTGGGCATATATAGTCCAGGTCTTGTTTATTCTGAGCAATGCTTTTGTGTAGGCTTCACTTTGTGACATCATAGGCTAGAAGTTTCCCATTTGGCTACTCCTGGCAGAAGTGCCCCACTCTAATTCCTGGGGGACAGAAGTATCCCTAACCTTACTAGATGAGGCACTGCACAACAATACCTGTTTGTAATTCGATATGAGCAGGTTATAATTTCCCTATTTTCTTCTGTATATTAGTCCCTGTAAAAGCAGGATCATGACTCGAATAAGTTAACACTTTTCCAAGAGGCTGAGTTAGTTTAGGCTGTGAGCATTTTAAAACCATAGATTAACAGAGAAAGTTTTTTCAGGTTAGCTCAAAAACATAAATGGAAAAGATGAAGGGCCAGTACTCACCTATTGCATAAGAGTGACTTGGCTAAAGCATAAATGAAAAAGAGTTTGACTTCAATTCCCTCCTTAGCTCAAGGTGCGTCATATCTGATCCAGTCTTTTGCACAGTATTCTTCACAAGTCCATGCCAGAGTTTAGTTCACTGGCTCCTTAACCAAAATTACTCTATATTTCATGTGGTTTATTTGGATCATTAATAATTACATGCTTGGTTGAGGAGTGATTCTCCATCTCTGTTAAAGACTGGCATTCAAATATTTTGTAGTCAAGTGTGTAAAGCACTCATCTGAGAGGCAAGGAATATGCCTTTCACCTTTCTAATGCTAAGTTTGGATTTCACTATTGACTTGCTACTCCCTGGGTGAAGTAAGTCTTTGGGCTAATTGCAAAATGTTGTTCCAGCAGCTCCTCCTACATCTGTTGTGGCTTCAAAGCATTAACACATTCTAACAATAGATTATTTTAAGTGTGTTCAGCATGTAATCTTCTGAATTACTCATCATAGTCATTAATCACTCTTCGTCACTTCATCCTCCCCATATGTCATATAAGAGTGTAAACATTTAAATTATGTGTTCTGAATCACATTCCTGGGACCAGGTAGTTGTATTTTTAGACACTGTGGTGTCTACATTGGAAATGTTTAAGTGGGGTTTCTGTATCTCATGTAGATACTTACGTCAAATGTTCAGTCATGAATTACAGGCCTAAGAATTCAACCCATATTAACTTAAATCCAAAAGCTCCTGTGAAATAAGATGTTTAGCAACAATTTGAGTATACAAGTTTCTGAAGACTTCTGAAGACCTCTACATTGGAAACAAAACCAGTTGGAAAAGCTGTTGCTTAATATTTCACAAAAGCTTTCCAGCACCTACCTCAAAGGCTTAAGTCCTAAAGGATTCCAGCAAAGGTCACATTTATATGTGACTCTATCTCATTTTGTGAATTACTGATGGACGTCCACCAAAGCACTAGGCAACTTTAAAATGAATTACAAGCTGAATTACCAGTTTATCAAATTCAGGAAATAAATCTATTCCAATAGTTTGCCCAAACTGACCTACCAAAAACTAATCACACAGAGCCCACAGTTATGCATTTACTATTTTTACCAGAGGATAGTGGCACAGACTGCAGAATGTTAGCATTTCATTTCTGTAGGACATTGGTGCTACAAATGCTCACTATACTTGTATACATGGAGCTTTTATGTTCATGGAATCTTTTGAGCATGTAATTGGTAGGGTTCAGTGATCCACAACTTTCTAATTCAGCTCATATTTTGTCAAGTTATTAGCCAGCTGCTGTTCATTTACGCAGATGTTATGAACCATGCATAAAATTGTCAATGTTACAGTTAGTACAAAGAAAGCTCTATCCCTCTTCTGTCAGGGTTTGTAACAAAACTACTGACATCATCAGAAGAATCAGCTTCAGAAAGTGGGTCTTGCTCAACTTTATCCCCCATTATTTTGTATGGTTCCTGAATCTCGTCTTCCACCTTCTTCTTATTGGCCAACTTTCTTCAATCTTTCTTGTCATCTTAGTGCAGTTTGTATTTTATTTGCCAGCTCTTAGCTTCTAGTCTTCTTTCATGCTGATTACTGCACATGAAAACACCCTTCTGTTAGTATTTTTCAGCTCTTCACCTGTGCTTCTTTTACTTCTCTGACATAAAACTGAATAATCAGTAGGGGCTATTTTTGTCTGCCTTCTACAATGATCATTCTGCATAACTCAAAGGCAATAATAAAACAAGTCATAGCATACTAGTTCAGAGTAATGGACCTGTTGAAGCCTGGATATTGCTACCTGTTTGCAGCAGGAAATAGGGTTTGTCTTTAGTGTTTTTTGTTCATTACAAATCACAGTGCATGACTGTACCTCTACTGTATAGAGTGTGACTGGGATGGAAGAATATGCAGTGTTACTTCAATAAAAGCTGAGATTATATTATTTTTCATATTGGAAAATGGCAATGTATGAGATACTAAGAGCTGAGTTTAAGAATTGGAATATTAAAAATTTAAGCCAACCACATTTTACCTGGAATTTTTGCTTTTAGCATCAGTTGCTAATCTTTCTATATTCTTATAGCTTAACAATACAGTGGTACAATATGAATTTGAATGGTAAGTGAAGTTAAGTGAAAAAAGATGCTTTTTCTGTATCTAGTCACAGGACTGCTTAATCATAGGTTCATATAATCTACAACTACTTCTATAGTTGCTGCTTAAAGACTGAAAACAGTTACCCCTTATAACCACAACATTGTTTTCAGCTGAATTAACTAAGGTTTGAATTTGGTTCTGCAGTCTATTTTGCATATGGAATATTTATTATTTGAGACCTACCATTAGGCTACTGAGTACCTTTACAGCACAGTAATTTATTTGCATTGTTTTGTAATCCTGTTTTATTCTTATTCTTAATCTTATTATTATTGTTATTTACTAATTTTTACTTTTAGGTCATTTGACAAAACCACGACAGTCTCCTTGCCTAAAAAGCCTTGCTTCTTTTTTCCTTTTTCTGCTTATATTTTCAATAAGCAACTATTCATATACCTAAATAGTCATTTGCGCATAACTATGCATGATCAGTTCACATAGTAATTGTGTTCAAATGTCAGGTGTGCTATTGTGATTACTCTTTTCCATAGGCAGTTTTGAAAATCATAAAATGAATGTATGCTGCTTGTAATGCCACAAAATGACCTTCTGCTAAGTATTCTCACGCACAGTATGAAAATGATCTAGCTCTTGAAGTCCTGTATGAATGAGACAGAATAACCATGACCTCTTTGTAACAGATCATTTTGATGTTTAATATGCAAATGGAAGTAAATCAGTATACATTTTAAATTAAACCTTGAAGAAGTCATAAATTCATGTTCTAAAAATCTATGTGATAATTTGGTATGACTTGATATGAAGTCAGATGCTATTCTCAGATGAAGTAAAGGCAAAAACTCAATAGATAATGAACCTTTGATTTAAAATGTGGAAATTTATATGTAAAATGCTTTGTGGAAAAAAAATGTTTTGTATTTGCAGCAAAATCAGAAGAAGGAACAAGTGTAGCTGTATATGCAGAGAGGTTGATGGCAGCTAAAATTTACAGAAGTCATTTGAAATAACCAAACACTGACATATGGGTTTTTTTGGGTCAGAAACATTACTGTGTCTGTTTTAAAACTTCTTGGAGAATTCTGTAACACAATTCTTGTTAGTAGGCATATATTTAAAATTACTTGAAATGTACAAATTCTGAAGCCAAATACAGTATTGTTCTTCCATATTCTGCAACTAGTATTGAAAGAAAATCTTTACTAATGCATTTTACCTAAGCATTGATTTTGCTTTTTATTTTTTACTAGATTTAATTATAAAACTATGAAAAGTTTGAAATATACTATTTATCTTGAAATCTCATAGTTAAATTTTTTAGTGGCAGTTAAGAATTTAGTTACATAACTTGTTTTTGAAAGCATCTGATTGCCAAAGAACTACTTTAGTAATTGTGATAAAATTTTGATTGTTATGAAAAAGTAATATAAAATATTCATTTAGATAAATTAAAGATTGTTATTTCTTTTTTAGAACCCTAAACAGAGTCATATAACTATCATTTATTTCTGTTTAAAAGTAGTATGAAAGTAGTGGTAGTATGAAAAATGTCCTCAAGCAGGGAATATAATTTTTCAGAATAATTAAAATTGAAATAAGTAGTATTTTCTAGCTTTTTAAAGCTATAATATCAATATGTCAACTTACAGGTGTGCACACAGAGAGTTAACCATTTTCATTGTTAACTTCCTTATTCTTTTTTTCCATATTGAAAAAAATTGTGCATGTTTTACCCTCAAAAGTATAGAATCATGGAACCATAGAATCTAGAATCATAGAATCATAGAATGTGTTGGCTTGGAAGGGACCTTAAAGATCATCTAATTCAACCCCACTGCCATGGGCAGGGACATCTTCCACTAGATCAGGTTGCTCAAAGTCCTGTGCAACCTGACCTTCAGCGCTTCCAGTGGTGGAGCATCCACAATTTCTCTGTGCAACCTGTTCTAGTATCTCACCACTTTCATCATAAAAAATTTCTACTTTATGTCCAATCTAAATCTACCATACTTCAGTTTAAAACCATTGTTCCTTGTCCTGTCACTACAGGTCTTGCTAAAAAGCTTTTCTCTCTTTTCCTTATAAGCCCCCTTTTGTATATTGAAAGACCTCAATAAGGTCTCCCTAGAGCCTTCCCCAAGCTGAACAACCCTAACTCTCTCAGCCTTTCTTCAGAGGAGATGTGTTCCAGCCCTCGGATCATTTCATGGCCCTTCTCTTTACCTGCTCTAACAGGCCTATGCCTTTTATGTGCTGTGGGCCCCAGAGGTGGACATAGGACTCCAGGTGTGTGACTCCAGGTAGGGTCTTACCAGTGTGAAATAGAGGGGCAGAATCACCTCCCTTGACCTGCTGGCCACACTTGTCTTTATGCAGCCCAGGATACAGTGAGCTTCCCTGGGCTTCAAGTGCACATTGCCAGCTTATGTCCAGCTTTTCATCCACCAGTATCCCCAAGTCTTTCTCCATAGCGCTGCTCTACTCTGTTCATCCTCCAGTCTGTGATAATGTTGGGGATTGCTCCCTGCAAGGTGCAGGACATTGCACTTGGCCATGTTGAACTTCATGAAGTGCACTCCTCAAGCCTGCCAAACATCTGGATAGCATCCCTTCCCTCTGCACCACTCAATTTGGTGTCACCTTCAAACTTTCTGAGGATGAACTCAATCCCACTATCTATGTCATTTATGAAGATATTAAATAGTAAGGTCCCAGTACGGACCCTTGAGGGACACCACTTGTTATTGGTTTCCATTTGGACATTGAGCCACTGACTAGAACTCTATGGATGCAACCATCCAACCAATTCCTTATCCATCTAATAGTGCATCCATCAAATCCATATCTCTCCCATTTAGAGGGAAGCATGTTGTGGGGGACTGTATGAAAGGCCTTACAGAAGTCCAGGTAGATGACATCAGTTGCTCTTCCCTTGTCCACTGATGCAGTCACTCCATTGTAGAAGGCCATTTGGGTAGTCAGGCACAGTTTGCCTTTGGCTGTCTCTAATCACCTCTTTATCTTCCACTTGCTTTGACATGTCTTCCAAGAGGACCTGCTCCATGATCTTATTGGGTATAGAGGTCTGGTCAGTAGTTCCCACGGTTGTCCTTTTTACCCTTTCCAAAAATCAGTATGATCTTCCCTTTTCTGCAGTTACTGGGGACTTCTGCCAGACTGCTGTGACTTTTCAAATATGATGGAGAATGGCTTAGCAACTACATCTGCCAGTTTCCTCAGGACCCTGGCATGCATCTCATTGGGTCCCATGGACTTGTGTATGTCCATGTTCCTCAGGTGATGTCAGACATGATCTCTTATGACGGGAGGGACTTGGTTTCACCAGCCTTGAGGTTCAGGAATTTGAGAGATATGGGAAGACTGATATCTAGTGAAAACTGAGATAAAGAAATTAAGTACCTCAGCCTTCTCCAGATCACTAGTTCTCCTGTTTTATTTCTCAGGAGGGGTACATTTTCAGGTCAGCCCTGATGTGGTCACACAGTTGGACTAGATGATTGTTTTAGGTCTCTTCCAACTGAAAGCCACCGAGGCGAAGGGCTCCGGAGCGAAGGATCACACCAGGGGACCCTTCCTGAAGCGGCCAAACCGTGAAGGCGGCAGCACAGGGAGAGAGAGGGTGCCCCAGCCCCGCTCCCAGGCCAGCGGAGTGGGCTCCTGACAAGTGGCAGCTCTGACTCAGCGTGAGCGGGGACAGGAGTGGTGGCGGCCAAAGCCCCTCGCCTACAAGAGCAGCCCCAGGAGCACGAGCGACCCGGAGCGTGGCAAACAGGGCGGGCAAACAGACGTGGCGCGTCAGAAGGATCAGTTTGTGCATCAGCTTGCGCATCAGTTTGCGCGTCAGGGTGAGCAGGGAAGGCGTGTGGGCAGGGCTCAGTCCCCACCCTGGCACTAGAGGCTCTCTGACGAGTGGCCATCGTCCTCCCAGAAGAGGCTCAGCCACGGTCGCCACTTGGATGAAAACTGTGGCCCGAAGGAATATGGCGACACAGGCAGAGCTACCGCTCAAGCACGTGACTGTCCAAGTATCCAGCTGCAAATAGTTCCTGAGCCTGTCACTGGTACCAGAGACCAGCGGAGACACCACCTGCGTGTGGTGTGACGAGGTGAGCAACCTGCGCAGCCTGAGGCAGAGCTGAAAGAGGAAGTGG